>NC_069502.1:850465995-850765995 GCF_027579735.1 Bombina bombina | reverse complement strand
CCTATAAGCAGAGACTGACAACTGAGAAAATCTGCTAACCTGTTGTCTACTCCTAGAATATGAACTGCAGAAATCAGACAAAAAAAAACTTCTGTCCAAGAAAAAATTTGAGACACTGAAAGCCCATACTGTGACATTGTCTGTCTGTCTGAAAAGATACCCTTTACAACAGAGTCCAAGACTGAAGGGCTATGAAAATAGCACATTTTAGAACATTTATTTGCAACCTCACCTCCTGAGAAAACCAAACCCCTTGTGCCTTCTGAGCCCCTAACCTGAGAGACTTGCACCTGTAAAGATTTACAGTCCAAATAGAACTAGCAAAAGAAACCCCTGCATAATAACCTTGCTCTGGTATTTAGATAGATTTTTGTGCCATGGCTGTGTGTATGTGTGTGTGTGTGTGTGTGTATGTATATATGTATATATGTATATGAATATATGTATATATATATATATATATATATATATATATATATATATATATATATATATATAGAGATAGATAGATAGATAGATATAGAGATATATATATAGATAGATATATAGAGATTGATATATATGTATGTATGTATATGTATGTGTGTGTGTATATATATATATATATAAAACATATACAAAAGAGAGGAAACACTAGTGGACTATACCAAGATATATATAAGTGATAGTATCACTGTTGGCTGTTCCTTGAGAAATATAAAAAATATACCAAACATTTCCTTGAGAAATGTTAGTGCATGTAATCTCCAATGCACAACGTAAAACAATATGTATAATAGACACTTTTTCAACCCCTGAAAGATGATAATATAAATATTGGCTTAACCGTCTTTACCATATCATTACATACACATAGGAGCGGGAGTAATTTCAAATGTGAGCAGTCTGCGCTCGGCAGCTAGTAGCTGCGTCAACTCACCGCCTCCTCGTAAGTCTTTCTCCGTGTGTCTGTGCTTTCAAACGCCTAGGAGTCTGGAGGGTAGATGCGTGTATGCAGCGTGCTGTCCAACGCACACCTGGAAACACGGTAAATTGTTTCTTTTCACTTCCTCTTCTCCTTGATTACACAGCGTGCAAAGCTTGTTCAGATCAAAACACTGGGAGACTCCATGGGGAGGTGTGTCTCGTCCTCAGCCAATCACGCTCTTTGTAAGTCGGTACTTTTGCACACTCAAAGGAACAGCTGGGGAGCTCTGTCAGCCTAATGAATCCTGATCAATAGAAGTATTGTGATACAAAGTAAAAGAGTATCATAGGCTGATGTAGTAAAAAACAGTTTACGGCCCCAGGCCGAAACATGTCAGCATTTTAATGCTCAATGCTGAGTGTGTTGTAACCTGTTTGCTGTAGACCTCCTTGGTCTTTTTACCATTATTTGGATGAACAAAGAACTGTTTTTTTACTACATCAGCCTACGATACTCTTTTGCTTTGTATCACAATAATATATATATATATATATATATATGTATGTGTGTATATATATATATATATATATATATGTAATCATAATCTGGCTAATAGAGTGTCTACATTACAAAATACAGCACTTACCAATAGACACTCATCTACTGGAGGAAACCATTAGAAAGGCAAACTAGTGCTGAAACACAGCAGCTGAGGATATCGAACACCTGTGGAAGGATTGTGACTAATTCCCATGAGGTGAAAAAATGTGTCACTACCCAATGAATCCTTCTATCAAACACTGCACTCTGATGGGAAATGGGCCTAAACTCAGTCTTAGAACCCCTCTCACTGAAGAATCAAATGCACGTCTTCATTCTTCACCTTCCTCCAGTGGTGGCAAACACAGGACTGATTTACCAGTGAGGTGGGAGGGGTTTTATAGGGTTCTTGGGGTTTGGGAATCTTTGCCTCTCATAGTGGCAGGGATGAGTAATGGATTGTGGACTCTCACCACCTATTTGAAAGAAAGAAAGATGATGTTCTTCTTAATGATAAACAGTGCTAAATTATAGGAGATCTTATATTGTCCCTTCCAATGAAGAATGGAAAACAAAGGTAGGATGGCTCTTACAGTTGGAACAATTTCCCCATCTCCAAGATGGCAGAGTTGAAATACATGACTACATGCTGGAATTGTGGAATTCCGTTTCAAATTGACATACAGAAAGACTTCTCATCAGAACACTTGCAGGATCCTTATAGATCCCCCACTTATAGATCTAATCAAGATTGATGTATTTTCCTTGTTTGTCAGTAACTTGGACTATCGTTCTGGACTTCGCTTCCTCACACCTCTAAATTCCCCCTCCTGTTTTTTTTTCTTTCCCTCTCTTCTCAGCTTTTTTTTTTTTCCATCTTTTCATCTTTTTTTCTGTTCCTGAATGCATCTCTCTTTTAGACACACACAATTATGGCAATAAGCTTTTTCCTATTGGTTGGTATTATTATTGTAGTATTTATAATGATTACCTTAGATAGAAATACTGAACACTATTTATAGTTGTTAAAATAAGTTTATTTAAAAATTGAGGTTCCATTACTTAGTAAGCATATATTAAATATATTGAAATAACATAGATCACAGACTGAAAATTCTTCTGAGGCCAGTCGAATGGATACATTTCTGTATTTTGATTTAATTTATGCTTGATTATTGTTATTTAAGAATTAGTTTGATAAAGCTTTTAAAATAAATAAATAAATAAAGTATACTAGAACCTAAAAAACAAATACAGAACATGGTTACAACACGTAATGACCCACAGATTGGGCGGCCTTACGTATTTCGGCTTAATCTAGCCTTAAAGGGCCATAATACCCAAATGTTTAAACACTTGAAAGTGATGCAGTATAGCTGTTAAAAGCTGACTAGAAAATATCACCTGAACATCTCTATGTAAAAAAGAAAGATATTTTACCTCAAAAGTTCCTCAGTAGCCACCTCCCATTGTAAAGGATTTCTAAGCAGCATTTTAGTGTGTCTGTCCTGGGACATCTGAAGGGACTAGCATCGTGCACTCTCATATTATTTCACCAATCAGGTAAAGGAAGCTTACTATGAAATCTCATGAGAGTTAAGTCAAATCTCATGAGATCACAGTAAGAGTTCATGACCTCAGCACTGCTGATGCTGATTGGCTGCTGTTCATTTCTTCATTTTTTTAATTTTTTTTACCTGCAGCTGGGAGCAGCTGAGTATAACTTTTTACACAGAACTTACTCTGCTGAGCTGAGGAGATTGTGAGGTAAAATATCTTCCTTTTTTACATAGAGATGCTCGGGTGATATTTTCCTGTCAGCTTTTTACAGTTATACTGCATCAGTTTCAAGTGATTTAGCATATGAGTATTATGTCCCTTTAATCATAAACACCCTACATTACTCACAACATATATATTACATACCTACATCTGGTTGGTCACCTGCAGGTCATGTACAAACATTATGCAATGGCCATTATCCCTATTTAGAGATATTTGATTAGTCCAAAATGTTGTTATTGTTGCAGACATATTTACAGGATTATTTATACCCTGTTTCACATTAGTCCATCCATAAAACTACCTATTTTCTATTAACCTTCACAGAGTTGATGTACTAAAAACAGATACCGTTGGAATTCCTTTTGAATTCCGAGGGTTCTTGAGTTTCTACAGGATGGCTTGGGGAAAGGCTTATTTTCCGGTTCTCTTAAAGGGACAATAAACCCCCAAATTTTATTTTCTGGATATAACAATTTTAAACAACTTTAGAATTGACTTTCAGTATATTATCAAACTCTCTTCATTATCTTATTATCCTTAGCTGCCAGGAGGTAATGCTGTTCCTTCAGCAACCTGAACACATCTAGTAACCCAATCACAAGAGACATACGTGTGCAGGCACCAATCAGCATCTAGCATATTCTTTTTCCAAAAGAACAAAGCAAATTTGAAAATAGATGTGAATTTAAGTGTCTTAAAATAACACGCTCTATCCAAATTATGCAAGTTTTTTTTAAACCCAATTTCTCCAACATAGGTGTGTCCGGTCCACGGCGTCATCCTTACTTGTGGGATATTCTCTTCCCCAACAGGAAATGGCAAAGAGCCCAGCAAAGCTGGTCACATGATCCCTCCTAGGCTCCGCCTTCCCCAGTCATTCTCTTTGCCGTTGCACAGGCAACATCTCCACGGAGATGGCTCAGAGTTTTTTGGTGTTTAAATGTAGTTTTTATTCTTCTATCAAGAGTTTGTTATTTTAAAATAGTGCTGGTATGTACTATTTACTCTGAAACAGAAAAGAGATGAAGATTTCTGTTTGTAAGAGGAAAATGATTTTAGCAACCGTTACTAAAATCGATGGCTGTTTCCACACAGGACTGTTGAGAGGAATTAACTTCAGTTGGGGGAAACAGTGAGCAGACTTTGGCTGCTTGAGGTATGACACATTTCTAACAAGACTTGGTAATGCTGGAAGCTGTCATTTTCCCTATGGGATCCGGTAAGCCATTTTCTTAATTTTCAATATAAGAATAAAAGGGCTTCACAAGGGCTTTAAAGACTGGTAGACATTTTTCTGGGCCAAAACGATTACTATATAAGCATATTTAATGGTTTATAACTTTGGAGAGTTATTTTAATCTTGGCAATTTTGTTAAAAAAACGGCAGGCACTGTATTGGACACCTTTTTCACTGGGGGCCTTTTCTAGTCATAGGCAGAGCCTCATTTTCGCGCCACTAATGCGCAGTTGTTTTTGAGAAGCAAGGCATGCAGATGCATGTGTGAGGAGCTCAGATCCACTGAAAAAGCTTATTGAAGGCGTCATTTGGTATCGTATTCCCCTCTGGGCTTGGTTGGGTCTCAGCAAAGCAGATACCAGGGACTGTATAGGGGTTAAATGTAAAAACGGCTCCGGTTCCGTTATTTTTAGAGTTAAAGCTTTCAAATTTGGTGTGCAATACTTTTAAGGCTTTATGACACTGTGGTGAAATTTTGGTGAATTTTGAACATTTCCTTCATACTTTTGCGTATATTCAGTAAAAAAGTGTGTTCAGTTTAAAATTTAAAGAGACAGTAACGGTTTTATTTTAAAACGTTTTTTGTGCTTTGTTATTAAGTTTATGCCTATTAACATGTCTGAACTATCAGATAGACGATGTTCTGTATGTTCGGAAGCCAAGGTTCCTATCCATTTAAATATATGTGATGAATGTGACAAACAAAGTAGGGACAATGATGCCACTGATAATAATGTTGCCCAAAATGATTCCTTAAGTGAGGGGAGTAAGCATGGTACTGCATCATCTCCTTCTATGTCTACACCAGTCTTGCCCACTCAGGAGGCCCCTAGTGCATCTAGTGCGCCAATCCTCCTTACTATGCAACAATTAACGGCTGTAATGGATAATTCTATTAAAAACATTTTAGCCAAAATGCCCACTTATCAGCGAAAGCGCGACTGCTCTGTTTTAGATACTGAAGAGCATGAGGACGCTGATGATAATGGTTCTGACATGCCCTTACACCAGTCTGAAGGGGCTAGGGAGGTTTTGTCTGAGGGAGAAATTTCAGATTCAGGAAAAATTTCTCAACAAGCTGAACCTGACGTTATTACATTTAAATTTAAATTGGAACATCTCCGCGCTCTGCTTAAGGAGGTGTTATCTACTCTGGATGATTGTGACAATTTGGTCATTCCAGAGAAATTATGTAAGATGGACAGGTTCCTAGAGGTCCCGGTGCCCCCCGAAGCTTTTCCTATACCCAAGCGGGTGGTGGACATTGTAAATAAAGAATGGGAAAGGCCCGGCATACCTTTTGTCCCTCCCCCTATATTTAAGAAATTATTTCCTATGGTCGACCCCAGGAAGGACTTATGGCAGACAGTCCCCAAGGTCGAGGGGGCGGTTTCTACTCTAAACAAACGCACCACTATCCCTATAGAAGATAGTTGTGCTTTCAAAGATCCTATGGATAAAAAATTAGAGGGTTTGCTTAAAAAGATGTTTGTTCAGCAAGGTTACCTTCTACAACCAATTTCATGCATTGTTCCTGTCACTACAGCAGCGTGTTTCTGGTTCGAGGAACTAGAAAAGTCGCTCAATCAAGCATCTTCTTATGAGGAGGTTATGGACAGAGTTCAAGCACTTAAGTTGGCTAACTCTTTTACCTTAGACGCCACTTTGCAGTTAGCTAGATTAGCGGCGAAAAATTCAGGTTTTGCTATTGTGGAGCGCAGAGTGCTTTGGCTGAAGTCTTGGTCAGCGGATGTGTCCTCCAAGAACAGATTGCTTAACATCCCTTTCAAGGGGAAAACGCTGTTTGGCCCTGACTTGAAAGAGATTATTTCAGACATCACTGGGGGAAAGGGCCACGCCCTTCCTCAGGATAGGTCTTTTAAGGCTAAAAATAAAACAAATTTTCGTCCCTTTCGCAGAAACGGACCAGCCTCAAATTCTACATCCTCTAAGCAAGAGGGTAATTCTTCTCAAACCAAGCCAGCCTGGAGACCGATGCAAGGCTGGAACAAAGGTAAGCAGGCCAAGAAGCCCGCTACCGCTACCAAGACAGCATGAGATGCTGGCCCCCGATCCGGGACCGGATCTGGTGGGGGGCAGACTCTCTCTCTTCGCTCAGGCTTGGGCAAGAGATGTTCAGGATCCTTGGGCGCTAGAAATAGTTTCTCAAGGTTATCTCCTGGAATTCAAGGAACTACCCCCAAGGGGAAGGTTCCACAGGTCTCAATTGTCTTCAGACCAAATAAAAAGACAGGCATTCTTACATTGTGTAGAAGACCTGTTAAAAATGGGAGTGATTCATCCTGTTCCATTAGGAAAACAAGGGATGGGGTTTTACTCCAATCTGTTCATAGTTCCCAAAAAAGAGGGAACATTCAGGCCAATTTTGGATCTCAAGATCCTAAACAAATTTCTCAAGGTCCCATCGTTCAAGATGGAAACCATTCGGACAATTCTTCCTACCATCCAGGAAGGTCAATTCATGACCACGGTGGATTTAAAGGATGCGTATCTACATATTCCTATCCACAAGGAACATCATCGGTTCCTAAGATTCGCCTTTCTGGACAAGCATTACCAGTTTGTGGCACTCCCATTCGGACTAGCCACTGCTCCAAGAATTTTCACAAAGGTACTAGGGTCCCTTCTAGCGGTGCTAAGGCCAAGGGGCATTGCAGTAGTACCCTACTTGGACGACATTCTGATTCAAGCGTCGTCTCTGCCACAAGCAAAGGCTCATACGGACATTGTCCTAGCCAGTCAACAAGAGTTCCCTTCTTGGGAACAATAATAGACTCCTTGGAAATGAAGATTTTTCTGACAGAAGCCAGAAAATCAAAACTTCTAAGCTCTTGTCAAGTACTTCTTTCTGTTCTTCTTCCTTCCATAGCGCAGTGCATGGAAGTAATAGGTTTGATGGTTGCGGCAATGGACATAGTTCCTTTTGCGCGAATTCATCTAAGACCATTACAACTGTGCATGCTCAGACAGTGGAATGGGGATTATACAGATTTGTCCCCGACGATCCAAGTAGATCAGAGGACCAGAGATTCACTCCGTTGGTGGCTGACCCTGGACAACCTGTCCCAAGGGATGAGCTTCAGAAGACCAGAGTGGGTCATTGTAACGACCGACGCCAGCCTGGTGGGCTGGGGCGCGGTCTGGAAACACCTGAAAGCTCAGGGTCTATGGTCTCGGGAAGAATCTCTTCTCCCGATAAACATTCTGGAACTGAGAGCGATATTCAATGCTCTCAAGGCTTGGCCTCAACTAGCAAAGGCCAAATTCATAAGGTTTCAATCAGACAACATGACGACTGTTGCATATATCAACCATCAGGGGGGAACAAGGAGTTCCCTGGCGATGGAAGAAGTGACCAAAGTAATTCAATGGGCGGAGCTTCACTCCTGCCACTTGTCTGCAATCCACATCCCAGGAGTGGAAAATTGGGAAGCGGATTTTCTGAGTCGTCAGACATTTCATCCGGGGGAGTGGGAACTCCATCCGGAAATCTTTGCCCAAATAACTCAATTATGGGGCATTCCAGACATGGATCTGATGGCGTCTCGTCAGAACTTCAAGGTTCCTTGCTACGGGTCCAGATCCAGGGATCCCAAGGCGACTCTAGTAGATGCACTAGTAGCGCCCTGGACCTTCAACCTAGCTTATGTGTTCCCACCGTTTCCTCTCATTCCCAGGCTGGTAGCCAGGATCAATCAGGAGAGGGCTTCGGTGATCTTGATAGCTCCTGCGTGGCCACGCAGAACTTGGTATGCAGACCTGGTGAATATGTCATTGGCTCCACCATGGAAGCTACCTTTGAGACGGGACCTTCTTGTTCAAGGTCCGTTCGAACATCCGAATCTGGCATCACTCCAACTGACTGCTTGGAGATTGAACGCTTGATTTTATCAAAGCGTGGGTTCTCAGATTCTGTCATTGATACTCTTATTCAGGCTAGAAAGCCTGTAACTAGAAAAATTTACCATAAAGTATGGAAAAAATATATCTGTTGGTGCGAATCGAAAGGATTCCCATGGAACAGGGTAAAAATTCCTAAGATTCTATCCTTTCTACAAGAGGGTTTGGAGAAAGGATTATCTGCAAGTTCTTTGAAGGGACAGATTTCTGCTTTATCTGTTTTACTTCACAAGAAGCTGGCGGCTGTGCCAGATGTTCAGGCTTTTGTTCAGGCTCTGGTTAGAATCAAGCCTGTTTACAAACCTTTGACTCCTCCTTGGAGTCTCAATTTAGTTCTTTCAGTTCTTCAAGGGGTTCCGTTTGAACCCTTACATTCCGTAGATATTAAGTTATTATCTTGGAAAGTTTTGTTTTTGGTTACAATTTCTTCTGCTAGAAGAGTTTCAGAGTTATCTGCTCTGCAGTGTTCTCCTCCTTATCTGGTGTTCCATGCAGATAAGGTGATTTTGCGTACTAAACCTGGTTTTCTTCCGAAAGTTGTTTCTAACAAAAATATTAACCAGGAGATAGTTGTGCCTTCTTTGTGTCCGAATCCAGTTTCAAAGAAGGAACGTTTGTTGCACAATTTGGATGTAGTTCGTGCTCTAAAGTTCTATTTAGAGGCTACAAAGGATTTCAGACAAACATCTTCCTTGTTTGTTGTTTATTCTGGTAAAAGGAGAGGTCAAAAAGCAACTTCTACCTCTCTCTCTTTTTGGCTTAAAAGCATCATCAGATTGGCTTATGAGACTGCCGGACGGCAGCCTCCTGAAAGAATCACAGCTCATTCCACTAGGGCTGTGGCTTCCACATGGGCCTTCAAGAACGAGGCTTCTGTTGATCAGATATGTAAGGCAGCGACTTGGTCTTCACTGCACACTTTTACCAAATTTTACAAATTTGATACTTTTGCTTCTTCTGAGGCTATTTTTGGGAGAAAGGTTTTGCAAGCCGTGGTGCCTTCCATCTAGGTGACCTGAGTTGCTCCCTCCCATCATCCGTGTCCTAAAGCTTTGGTATTGGTTCCCACAAGTAAGGATGACGCCGTGGACCGGACACACCTATGTTGGAGAAAACAGAATTTATGTTTACCTGATAAATTACTTTCTCCAACGGTGTGTCCGGTCCACGGCCCGCCCTGGTTTTTTAATCAGGTCTGATGATTTATTTTCTCTAACTACAGTCACCACGGTATCATATGATTTCTCCTATGCAAATATTCCTCCTTTACGTCGGTCGAATGACTGGGGAAGGCGGAGCCTAGGAGGGATCATGTGACCAGCTTTGCTGGGCTCTTTGCCATTTCCTGTTGGGGAAGAGAATATCCCACAAGTAAGGATGACGCCGTGGACCAGACACACCGTTGGAGAAAGTAATTTATCAGGTAAACATAAATTCTGTTTTTATTTTTTTATGATCCAGAGTACAATTTAAAAAAAAATCCAATTTACTTATGTTATTCTTTGTTGAAGAGAAATCTAGATAAGTATCGTGCACACTTCTGGAGCACTACATGACAGGAAATAGCGCTGCCATTTAGTGCTCTTGCAAATTTATAACACTGTTACAAAACCGCTGCCATATAGTGTTGCAGACATGTGCACTTTTCTGAACTTCTCTTCCTGCTTTTGAATAAAGGATAACAAGAAAATGAAGAAAATTTGATAGAAGTAAATTGGAAAGTTGTTTAAAACTGCATGGTCTGTCTGAATCATAAAATAAACAGTTTGGCTTTTATGTCCCTTTAAGGGTCAGATTTTTTTTTTTTTTTTAAATCAAAACTTTTTATTGAGGCATTTCATATAATAACAACATACATTATACCTTGTCATACTTTTAGAGTAAAAATAGGAAATGTTCAAAACGACAATGTCAAACATACAACACGTTAGCTCCACTAAACAAAAACCAAATAATAAAATTACCCATTTGACCAAACTAAAGAAAACATATCTCTATTGTCAATGTATATCTTGGAGTGTAAAAAACAATAACTTGATACCTCTTTTTAGATTATAGGATAGCTTAACACGGGTAAGCTATTCACGGGTGTGAATTGCTGCCTATTAGTATTAAACTTTAAAATGGCCCATTGTAAGCCATATCAAGCTCTTGTTCATGAGAGGTAACACATATTTGTATTCTTGTGTGTGTAGGTGCAAAGTAGCGGGTTAATACCGCTGAAAAATTCACCATATTGGGTGAATGATTGTAAAGTATATGTACTATGATAAAGAATTTGAGCTAGGAGGAAAAAACTAATGTGCAGTGCATTGGCAGGACCCAACACATGACCCCTTCCTGTTCTCCTCCACCCTCCAGCAGGTAACAACTCCGCCAGCTTCCAATTCAGGACCCCCGCTCAGAAGATAAAGGACAGCTTAATTAAGTAGAATGTCTGACTCCAGACCCCCGTGATCGAAAGTATGAATTGAACTAGAATGAATGAGTATATGTTTAGAGAAAGTGTAAACTCTCACATATATTTGAGGGTAGCTTGCTCCACAAGAAAGGGCTATTGTTATCTTTGTGTGGGACTCCTGAATAGGAGGATCTGCAGTAAGGGTAACACTAAAGACACATATTGTTTATACACCATTTACCTGGACCCTCCAATAATTGTGGATGCTGAATACCCAAATTGAGTTATGCTAATGATGTTAAATGACCAATCCCCTAACTAAACAAGCTGCTAGATACTCATTATTGACAGAAGTGGTACACACAAAGAGGAACTCCAGCACTCCAGTATTAGAAAAAGGCAATTTATTAAGCAACGTTTCGGGGTCACAGCCCCTTCCTCATGCTATATCTTTATTAAACAACACATCACCATTTAAATACCCTCCTTTAGGCGCCAAAAATGCACCTACATTGGGGAATTGTCTCCCTCTAGTGGTTATTTATGGTCACTAAACCAAATGTATATACTATTTCCTAAGTGATATATATTGCTACTTATGATCACATTACATTATGCTTACAACTGTACAGGAATATACAACAATATCAAACATGCATAAATGTATGAAAAATGCCTAAATGTATGAAAAATCATCTACAAATGTATAAAAGAATTATTTTGTAAAACAAATGTATAAAATTATATATGAAGATGCAGATATCTATATTTTTTGTATGTTTTACTCTACTCAATTAATATAGGTTCACTTACTCAAAGCTCATTTTCCAAAATCATATTGCTATTTGGATAGTCATAGGGGGAATATATAGAAAAGCACGCTTATATTATGTTCAAATCTTGTTATGCATTATTATACCCTTGGATAAATTACTTGGATAAACTACTAAAAGAAATTTGTTCCTTGGAGGAAGTAATGCTTTAGAATAAACTTTAGAAAAAACATATAATGCTTTTAGAAAAAACAAGACAAGTCATAATCTCTGTTGAGACCCCTAGGTTGAAGTGTAGCTAGTTGGTGTATCCACCACATTTCCCTTTGTTGGAGGAGACGTTCCCTATCCATTCCATTTCTATTGGGGCCTACATGGTCTATTATCTGCCACCTCATCTGGCTGACACTATGTCCTTTCTCTAGGAAATGACTTGAGACTGGGGCATCTTTGTTATTACACCTAATGTTCGATCTGTGCTGACTCATACGGTCACGGGCCTTACGAGTAGTCTCGCCGATATAAACCAAGGAACATGGGCATTTTATAAGGTAAATTACATGAGTTGTCTCGCAGGTATAGAAGCCTTTGATGTTGTATTTCCTACCACTTTGAGGGTGGTGGAAATTCTCTCCTTTAATGATCGAATGGCAACTCATGCAATTGTAACAGGGGAACGTACCTACTCTCTTTTTCCCAGTGATTGTCTGCTGTATTTTACCCGTGGTCCCCAAGTCTGTTCTAACAAGCTGGTCTCTTAGGCTCTTGACCCTTTTATAGGCCATGAGTGGTGGTTTTTTAAAATATGTGACTCCCTTGTTGCATTCCTCTAAAATATGCCAATTTTGGCGTATTAGTTTAGCAATTTTGTTACTGAGTGGATTATATTGGCTCACAAAAACCATTCTATCCATATTCTTGTCTGTGTTCCTACTCCTAGTTTTATCCAATTCAGTGAGTGTATTATCCAATAATTTGTCAGGGTATCCCCTATTAGTGAATTTTTCTTTCATTTCTTTGAACCTACGGGATTTCCTGTCATTAGAGCTTACAATCCTATCTACTCTGAGTAGTTGGCTTCTAGGAAGTGACTCTATCAAATTTCGGGGGTGAAAACTATTGTACAGAAGGAGGTTATTTTTGTCTGTTTCTTTACAGTGTAAATCAAACTCTAAAAGTCTACCCGCTTTGATGACTTTTGTGTCTAAAAAGGCTACATATTCCTCACTGTAATTTACAGTGAATTCTAAACCTCTTACTTCTATATTAAGCTCTTTAACGACCATTCAAAAACTTGGCACAAAGGTAATAGAATTGAATTATCTAACTTTTCAAAAACAGATAAAAATTCATTAGAGAACCTTAAGAATAATAGTGACATCATATTCAAGGGGGCTGATAAAGGCGGTGCCACTGTCATTATGGACAGAGCATATTATATCAAGGAGGCACTATCACAATTAGGAGATAGGGATACATATGAGACACTGAAACAGAATCCATTAAATATTATACAGAAGGAAATTACAGGCATCTTACAGAGAGCAGTAGATAGAAACATCATAGATAACAAACTTATGGATTTTCTAAGTGTTAATAATCCACGCAACCCTATCTTCTATACTGTACCCAAAGTCCACAAGGACAGCCAGAGGCCACCAGGGAGACCTATTGTCTCGAGTGTGGACTCGGTATATACCAATATTTCCAGGTTCCTTGATAGAATACTTCAGCCAGAAGTCATCAAGATGGCAAGTTATTTAAAAGACACCAACCACTTTCTGGAAAAAACAAGGGCCCTGGAATTTCCCAGTGACAAATATCTCCTGTTCACCATGGATGTGAAAAGTCTTTACACCTCTATAAAACATGAAACAGGGATAGCTGTTATAAGGAAGGCATTAATGGTGGACAGGGGATATGGTCATGGTCAGGTTAATTTTATTGAAGATCTTTTGAGATTGATCCTTTACTGGAACTACTTTTTGTTTCAGGACCAGTGGTATGTCCAGATAAGAGGCACTGCTATGGGCTCCAACGTTGCCCCATCATACGCCAATCTCTTCATGAAGGAAATTGAGGAAAATTGTGTATATCAAAATGCATTGTTTAGAAAGTATGGGGCAGTATGGCTCCGCTACATTGATGATGTGTTTGGCGTATGGTGGGGCAACGTGGAGTCCCTCCTACAGTTCGTTAAAGAGCTTAATATAGAAGTAAGAGGTTTAGAATTCACTGTAAATTACAGTGAGGAATATGTAGCCTTTTTAGACACAAAAGTCATCAAAGCGGGTAGACTTTTAGAGTTTGATTTACACTGTAAAGAAACAGACAAAAATAACCTCCTTCTGTACAATAGTTTTCACCCCCGAAATTTGATAGAGTCACTTCCTAGAAGCCAACTACTCAGAGTAGATAGGATTGTAAGCTCTAATGACAGGAAATCCCGTAGGTTCAAAGAAATGAAAGAAAAATTCACTAATAGGGGATACCCTGACAAATTATTGGATAATACACTCACTGAATTGGATAAAACTAGGAGTAGGAACACAGACAAGAATATGGATAGAATGGTTTTTGTGAGCCAATATAATCCACTCAGTAACAAAATTGCTAAACTAATACGCCAAAATTGGCATATTTTAGAGGAATGCAACAAGGGAGTCACATATTTTAAAAAACCACCACTCATGGCCTATAAAAGGGTCAAGAGCCTAAGAGACCAGCTTGTTAGAACAGACTTGGGGACCACGGGTAAAATACAGCAGACAATCACTGGGAAAAAGAGAGTAGGTACGTTCCCCTGTTACAATTGCATGAGTTGCCATTCGATCATTAAAGGAGAGAATTTCCACCACCCTCAAAGTGGTAGGAAATACAACATCAAAGGCTTCTATACCTGCGAGACAACTCATGTAATTTACCTTATAAAATGCCCATGTTCCTTGGTTTATATCGGCGAGACTACTCGTAAGGCCCGTGACCGTATGAGTCAGCACAGATCGAACATTAGGTGTAATAACAAAGATGCCCCAGTCTCAAGTCATTTCCTAGAGAAAGGACATAGTGTCAGCCAGATGAGGTGGCAGATAATAGACCATGTAGGCCCCAATAGAAATGGAATGGATAGGGAACGTCTCCTCCAACAAAGGGAAATGTGGTGGATACACCAACTAGCTACACTTCAACCTAGGGGTCTCAACAGAGATTATGACTTGTCTTGTTTTTTCTAAAAGCATTATATGTTTTTTCTAAAGTTTATTCTAAAGCATTACTTCCTCCAAGGAACAAATTTCTTTTAGTAGTTTATCCAAGTAATTTATCCAAGGGTATAATAATGCATAACAAGATTTGAACATAATATAAGCGTGCTTTTCTATATATTCCCCCTATGACTATCCAAATAGCAATATGATTTTGGAAAATGAGCTTTGAGTAAGTGAACCTATATTAATTGAGTAGAGTAAAACATACAAAAAATATAGATATCTGCATCTTCATATATAATTTTATACATTTGTTTTACAAAATAATTCTTTTATACATTTGTAGATGATTTTTCATACATTTAGGCATTTTTCATACATTTATGCATGTTTGATATTGTTGTATATTCCTGTACAGTTGTAAGCATAATGTAATGTGATCATAAGTAGCAATATATATCACTTAGGAAATAGTATATACATTTGGTTTAGTGACCATAAATAACCACTAGAGGGAGACAATTCCCCAATGTAGGTGCATTTTTGGCGCCTAAAGGAGGGTATTTAAATGGTGATGTGTTGTTTAATAAAGATATAGCATGAGGAAGGGGCTGTGACCCCGAAACGTTGCTTAATAAATTGCCTTTTTCTAATACTGGAGTGCTGGAGTTCCTCTTTGTGTGTACCATTGACAGATTATTGGGGGGCTATGGCAGTGCCCCTGGTCTCCTGTGCACCCAGACCTCTGTGCTGTGCTCACTCTTGGACTGTATTATTGACAGAAGGGGAGCTGAAAAGTATAATATAACAGACTGCATGTTTAAAGCATAATTAGAACACATTGTCCAGCATACTGTATTTGTCTCTAGTAGAACCTAAGCAAAGGTACCTTCACTGGGACTGGTTTTGTATTGCTAGCAGCCCAGGCTCATATTTAGATAGCCAGCTAAAAAGTTATCAAGGACTTATAAGGGACTGGAACACTCAATGTGGCTGCTTATAGCGAAGAAAAGTTTCCCAATTCCCCTCCAAGTTTTGTTGCACTCGCAGCTGTGATAATAAAAGTTCATGCAGAAGCAGATGGAGAGAGGATGTCTTCGAGAGTAACCCCCTAGATATAACTTGGTTGTCAAAAACCTGGATCCTAGGTAAGCATGAGTGATCAGGGTCACATCCGTCCCATCTGCAGGAGACCCCGCAGAAGACTAAGCCGCCGGTCGTCACCGGTGCCTTGAGTGTCTCTGTATATAGCGACGGGCAGTCGGCCGCATCCACCCGCGCTAGTATCTGCTTCCCCACAGGGGCTCCCTCAGTCCCAGTAGCTAGAGGGGTATATACCATACCCGAGTTTTCAATTCTCCGCTTCTGCATGTAACTTTCCCTCTGCTCCGCGAAAGGTGTCACCCCTGGATCTGACAGGTATACAGTAGCCTTCACTAAGCAGAGAGGAGACTGCAAACTGTGATGCGTGTTGTGCTCCATTGTGAACGCCATTTTTTTCTCCTGGTATAGTTGCTGTTGTGAGCTGGCAATCGTGAGGGAAATAAGATGGGTGAAGCTGTCGTCCACCCTCTGCGCCAAAGAGGCCAAGAGGTCCTGCACCCTGTTAGCCATAGACTCTTCCATTTTGATGAACTATGTCATCCCCTAGTGTTAGCAGTGACAGAAATCTGCATTACCCGGCAGACCGGGGGGGGGGGGAATAAGCTAAAGTAAAAAGGCCGCCACCATGCCAACCTAGATATCTTAAATATTAGCTCCGTAGGTACAACCCACATAAAAAAGGTATCAGTCAGTCCGGCTCAACTTCAGAAAGCTAGTATCCCTGAAAATAGATCTCAATCTTAGTGTGTAAGATGAATAAACTGCATATAACCGTTATAAGGCCTGGAGCTCCTGAATTGTGTGTCTGGCTATGGCGGCTGCTAGGACACGCCCCCAAGGGTCAGATTTTGATAATATCTGCTCTGTATCACAAGAAAATTGCTAAAATTCCAGATATTCAGACCTTTGTTCAGGCCTTTATTAGAATGCAGCTTGTGATTCTGCCAGTTACACCTCCTTGGAGTCTTAAACTGGGTTTTGGGGATTTTCAAGCCCATCCACCTCAATCTAATTAGGAAATTGGGGTTCCTTCCATGTGCCCATCTACTAGAAATACTAAGAAGTGACTTCTTTACAACCTTGATGTGGTGAGGAATCTAACGTTCTGTGTGGAAGCCACAAAATCCTTCAGTCTCTCTCTCCTTTTTTTGTCCATTTCTCAGGACCACGCAAGAGTCACAAAGCTATGGCAGTTACTTTAGCTGTTTGTCTTGAGGCCATAATTCATAAGGCATATTTGATTGCAGAGAAGACTTATAGTAGTCTTGTGTACTTCACTACTTGGGTATAAGATTCCATATGTGATGATCTTGTTGACTCTCACTATGTTATGAAAGAACTCAAAATCTATGCTTACCTGATTAATTTCTGAGAGCTCATTAGCCCTGCCCTTGTTGTTCTGTACAGCTGGTGGCAGAACTTATTTTGCACTTGATTTGCCCTGTATTTTCCTTTCTGCTTTTCTAGTTTTTATTTTCTCTACTTGGCCATATGTATGACTGAGGGATTGTGGGAGGAATTAAAGCTCTGATTTGTAGGTTTCTAGTTGGGTGAAATGTAATCCTACATGTTATGTCATGATCTTGTGGACTCTCACCATCATGAAAGAAATTAATTTATCAGGTAAACAAAACCTAGGTTACAATATGGCACCACCCTGCAGAGGTGACAGGCAGCTTGCTGAAAATGTGATAATGCTAGATTTCTGATATAGCATTGTTTTACCTTCTGTATTTATTACTTACATTCTTGTTTTAATTCACCTTTTAAATAATGTAAAATTTTCTGAGATTGCTATACAGTTTGATGTTTATTTGGGCAATCAAAGGTTAAGTCATCAAGTGGACACTTCAAAATTACTGGCTTCTACACATTGTGGGCTGCCTCTTTGTTTTAAATAAATGTGTCTGCCCTGCAGTACCTGATACAGAAAAGGGCAGTAATTTATATAAATTCTTATAAGGAGAAACTGTGTGAGGGATTACTCTACCCTTAAAGGGACATTAAACACATGGGGCCCCATTACATATGCTTTTGCGGGCGACGCCGTTTTTTTGCGCGGTTTTGGTATCCTATATACAGCGCCGCATATAAGTGCAGCACATATATTTTACCCGTCGCTCGCAATTTTTACTCCCATGGGCTAACATGGGACCGCATCGTAAATCGGTATCAAATATCCAGCGCAAGGACTTACGTGGCGAAAATGGAGAAATCTTATTCCATTTTTACCTTGCCCTAAAAGGCAGCAGTAGCAGGCCTTGCGCTGAGTATGGGAGCACCGTAACTCCCCAAAATGCCTGCAAAAATAAACTAACACCTAACGCATGCGCAATCTCTATCTACCTGTCAACCGCAATCCCCCACCGCAATAACTAATAAAGTGTATTAACCCCTATATCCACCATCAAAGCCACACCACAAGTAATAACTAAATTATTAACCCTTAAATCCGCCAACCCCAACATCGCAAACTACCTATTAAAACTATTAACCCCTAATCCGCCATTAACCCACAACGCAATAAACCCATTAAAACTATTAACCCCTAATCCGCCATTAACCCACAATGCACTAAACCCATTAAAACTATTAACCCCTAATCCGCCATTAACCCACAATGCAATAAACCCATTAAAACTATTAACCCCTAATCCGCTATTAACCCACAAAGCAATAAACCCATTAAAACTATTAACCCCTAAACCGCCAAAGCCCACAATGCAATAAACCTAACCCCTAACCCCCCTAACCTAACACCCCCTAAATGAACCCAAATTACCTAATTTACTAAATACTAAAGTTACTATTAAATTAAAAAAACAGCAAAACTACTTTAAAAATACAAATAAACTAAGTATAAATTAAAGGGACAGTCTAATCAAAATTCTGGAGTAGACTGTCCCTTTAAGCTACAATTACAGAAAATAAAAAAATCTAAGATTACAGAAAATAAAAAAGAAAATTACCAAATTTTAAAAAATTATACCTAATCCCTACAAAAATAAAAAAGCCCCCCAAAATAAAAACACCCCCTACTCTAATAAACTACCAGTAGCCCTTAAAAGGGCTTTTTGCAGGGCATTGCCCCAAGATAATCAGCTCTTTTACAAGAAAATACACAACCCCACCAACAGTAAAACCCCCTAAATAAAATAACCTAACACTAAAAACCCTAAACTACCCATTGCCCTGAAAAGGGCATTTGTTGGGCATTGCCCTTAAAAGGGCATTCAGCTCTTGTACTGCCCACCCTATCTAAATAAAATAAATCCCCCCAAAAACCCCTTAAAAAACCCTAAGTCTAAGCCCCAGGTTGCTACTCACCATTCCTGAAGTCCGGCGGAGAAGGTCTTGTTCCAGGCGGTGAAGTCTTCTTCCAAGCGGCGACCTCTTCTTTCTTCTTCCTGGAGCATCCTTCATTGAGCGGAACTGAAGACTGAGGACCGCAGAGCTGAAGACCGGCGACCCTGTAACTGAAGACTGGCGACCGCGGAGCCATGGGACATGGAGGATCCTCTTCGTATGATCTTCGCCGCACACTGGATAGAGAATTCAAGGGACGCGATTAAAAATGCCGTCCTTTGAATTCCTATTGGCTGATTTGATTCTGCGCATGCCTACATCCCCGAAAAAGACAGCCAATAGGATGAAAGCAACTCAAATCCTATTGGCTGTTCAAATCAGCCAATAGGATGAGAGCTACTGAAATTCTATTGGCTGATTTGAATAGCCAATAGAATTTCAGTAGCTCTCATCCTATTGGCTGATTTGAACAGCCAATAGGATTTGCGTAGCTTTCATCCTATTGGCTGATTTGAATTTGAAGAATCAAATCAACTAATAGGAATTCAAGGGACGCCATTTTTAATAGCGTCCCTTGAATTCTCTATCCAGTGTGCAGCGAAGATCGTACGAAGAGGATCCTCCACACTCCATGGCTCCGCGGTCACCGGTCTTCAGTTTCAGGGTCGCCGGTCTTCAGCTCCGCAGTCTTTAGCTCTGCTCTGCGAAGGATGTTCCAGGAAGAAGAAAGAAGAGGTCGCCTCGTGGAAGAAGACTTCACAGCCTGGAACAGGACCTTCTCCGCCGGACTTCAGGAATGGTGAGTAGCAACCTGGGGCTTAGACTTAGGTTTTTTTTGGGGGGTTTATTTTATTTAGATAGGGTGGGCAGTAAAAGAGCTGAATGCCCTTTTAAGGGCAATGCTCAACAAATGCCCTTTTCAGGGCAATGAGTAGTTTAGGGTTTTTAGTGTTAGGTTATTTTATTTGGGGGGGTTTACTGTTGGGGGGTTGTGTATTTTCTTGTAAAAGAGCTGATTATCTTGGGGCAATGCCCTGCAAAAAGCCCTTTTAAGGGCTACTGGTAATTTATTAGAGTAAGGGGTGTTTTTATTTTGGGGGGGGGGCTTTTTTATTTTTATAGGGATTAGCTATAATTTTTTTTAAATTTGCTAATTTTCTTTTTTATTTTCTGTAATCTTTTTTTGTAATTGTAGCTTAAAGAAACAGTCTACTCCAGAATTTTGATTAGACTTTCCCTTTTAATTTATACTTAGTTTATTTGTATTTTTAAAGTAGTGTTAGATTTTTTTAATTTAATAGTAACTTTAGTATTTTGTAATTTGGGTTCATTTAGGGGGTGTTAGGTTAGGGGGGCTAGGTTAGGGGTTAGGTTTATTGCGTTATGGGCTTTGGCGGTTTAGGGGTTAATGGGTTTATTGCGTTGTGGGTTAATGGTGGATTAGGGGTTAATAGTTTTAATAGGTAGTTTGCAATGTTTTGGGTTGGCTGATTTAGGGGTTAATAATTTAGTTATTACTTGCGGTGGGGGTTTGATGGCAGATATAGGGATTAATAGTTTAATTAGCCTTATTGCGTTATGAAGGGTTGTCGGTCTAGGGGTTAATACATTTATTATTAGTGAGAGGGGGGATTGCGGATAAAGGGGTTTTCACATGTCGGGTTTATTTTTGGGAGGCGTGTTAGACTTTTACGGGAGATTTGTTATTTTCTTTACTTTTCTTAGGCGTCGGCAGTTTCTAAAGTGCCGTAAGTCACTGGCGACTCCAGAAATTTGTATTTACGCTCATTTCTGGACATCGCTAGTTTATCCGACTTACAGCACTTTATGAGCTGCCGGCGCCATATATGTAATACCCCGATGTGCGAGCTGAAGCCTGCGCCGTATATGTAATCGCGCCCCTGATAGAAATTGCTGAAACCTACTTTTTCTTATTAATAAAAATAAAATAATCACTGCTGTTTATTTTATCTGTTCCTCTTACCCCAAACTTTTGAAAGGGATTGTTTTGAAATACAGTGTTGAACCAGTGCTTGATTTCCTATGTAAGCTACCATATTGTAGCGTGCGTTACAGGGGCACAGTAGTCACATGGTCATGATGCAGTCACTTGACAAGTTTGTGCAGAAGATTTCTGCTTTTCATGACCTTTGCTCCTGGTAATGTAAATCACTAAGGGCTGACACTCGGCTTAGTGTTTATTTAGCAAGGATCGTTCCTATGCATTATTTATCAGTGTGATCTACTCCTGTCACACCCTTTGCTGAAACACAGTCAAACTCGTGTGTGATCAGAGGGTGTGACAGGAGTAGATCACACTGATAAATAATGCATACCATCCTTACTAAACGAACACTAAGCTGAGTGCCAGCACTTAGTGATTTACATTACCAGGAGCAAAGGTCATGAAAAGCAGAAATCTTCTGCACAAACTTGTATATGCAGCGTGCCGTGAGAGCTTCCTCCTCCCTCTCCCCCTCCCGGAACATGTCAGTAATTGACAATGATAACAGTGACTGAAGCCGGCAAACCGCTCTGCTTAGAGCAAAAAACTTGTGGGGAGTTTGAAAAAATAAAACTGTGGGGGGAGTTAAAAACAGAAGTACTGTACTTAGCATTTTATTTAAATCCTGCTACATAATGTCTATTCTATACGTAGACTGGGGGGTGGAGCCAGCCACATAGAGAAATAGTTGCATACTTTCAGAGCTCCGGCTCTAATTGCCTTAAAATTACATTAAGATATCAGTTAGAGCCAAATTAAACTCCTAAAATCAATGAGCCATTTACCTAGCTCCTAATCAGTATTAGAGGACTGACAATCCTTATCACTGATGCGAAGGTTCAGGGTTGGGACCGGAGGTCTGTGTTTAACTAGTTAGATGGCAGCTATGTTTTCGCCCACGTGGAGTAGCTTTATAATTAAAATGAAGAGCGCTCAGCAGATTTTGACCGGCTTTTGCAGACTTTTGGAGTCCTACAAGCTTCAATTCACTGCAACATGGAGTGAAGAGGTTAGTCCCGTAGACGGCACTAGATCCTCAGCAGATGGAGAAAGTGGAGATGCGCTGGAGGTCCGGGATCTATTGCACTTTTTTGGCACCACAAGAAGAGCAGATGGAGCAAATGCGACACATAAGGGGAACCAATTGCTTAAAGAGGAGCTCCCGATAACGAGTGCTAAGGCGGACTTCCCCGTGAGAGATGGGGGACTGAAGCCCAGAGTTGATGATACAATGCTAGAATTCAGGCCTGAGGTCATAGATCCTGCTTCCAAGCCTACCATGCAGTTCCCAAAAGTGGTGATAAGTGTGGATATCTCTCTACTAGTGAGCCAACTGCAAAACCATATAGGAGACAGGTAACTAAAGTATCTCTGATAACCCAGAAGATTCACTCGAAGGGACATAGAACTCTTAAGGGGACCGGACGGAGGCTTGGGGCATATCAGAAAACAGCCCTAGTTACATCCCACCACAGGAGCGATCTGCAGAGACTTTTAACATTTGTGAACAACTGGCTGACCTATATTAATTTTTTGAGGATTAGTGTGGGGTAGACTTTGAGAAGTTCATGGTAGTAAGTAGCGGATTTAAAAAAAAATAAAAACATTTTTTATTGAGGTGTTGAGATACAAACAACGTATAATGATAGCCTTTTAGCAGTAAGAACATGCATACTATTATTCAATAACAATTGTCAATTGTAAAGAGATAAAAAACACAAAAGAATACAAACCTCTATTTTATGAGTAAAATAGTTTAATTAGCTGACTAATTGAATAACCACCTATGGGTCATTTGGACACAAGAAACTTCATAGTAGCTAATAATAAACAGCGGGTGAGCACCACTCGGGGGGGAGAGGTTAGTAATTAATCGATGTAGATGACTACTATAACGCAGGGCTCGACAAACCCAGGAGCCAGGTAGCCACTGGCTCCTAGAATTTTACCCCTGGCTCCTAACTTTTTGGGTTATCCTTCATATCTCTATATACAACTGCCACTGTCTGGCTCCTAAAAATATGTCTGGCTCCTAAATCTTTTTACTGGCTCCTAATTTTTAAACAGATTTGTCGAGCACTAACGAATATGATAGTAAGGCTCTTATTTGATGTAATACAATAATATAGCTAATTGTCAAGCTTAGTCAGCATAATGAAACAGCATACAGTACACATCTTGAATAAAATATGTGAAGCTAGTATGTTATATTTGACTCTACATTTACTGTGTGTATACAAATATTCATATTCAGAGGGGAGCTTAGTTTATAGGAATACCTCGAAATGAGCGATAACGGCTTAAGTATTAGGCGTCTATAGTTTATACAGGACTCTTACATTGGTATATGTAACTGTTTTCTAATAGCTTATAAAGTCTACTGATAGCCTATATCATGAGATAAGTAACCTTTAAGATGCGGCAGCTTCTAGGGGACATTGTAAGTAGCATATAACAGTACTGTAAATAATGTGATACTCTAATGAACTGAGTTATAGGGATTAAACATCCAAACATGGGTCCTTCTAGTTAGTACTAGCATATTAAAACATAACAGCAAGAAGTATCTCTACCATCCTCTCTGTAATCTTAACCTCTATGTAAGCAGTAAATCAGAGTATACTCTTTCTCTTGTAAGGTGTATCCAGTCCACGGATCATCCATTACTTGTGGGATATTCTCATTCCCAACAGGAAGTTGCAAGAGGACACCCACAGCAGAGCTGTCTATATAGCTCCTCCCCTAACTGCCATATCCAGTCATTCTCTTGCAACTCTCAACAAACATGGAGGTAGTAAGAGAGAAGTGGTGAAATGTAGCTGTTATTTTACTTTAATCAAAAGTTTATTATTTTTAAATGGTACCGGAGTTGTACTATTTTGTTCCAGGCAGAAAAATAGAAGAATCTGCCTGTGATTTCTATGATCTTAGCAGGTTGTAACTAAGATCCATTGCTGTTCTCACACATGACTGAAGAGAGAGATAACTTCAGCGGGGGAATGGCGTGCAGGTTATCCTGCTATGAGGTATGTGCAGTTAATATTTTTCTAGAAGATGTGAATGCTAGAAAATGCTGCTGATGCCAAATTTATGTAAGGTAAGCCTGAATACAGTGATTTAATAGCGACTGGTATCATGCTTACTTTCTGAGGTAATACTCTTTTATATTTACTATATAAAACGTTTGCTGGCATGTTTAAATGTTTTTATATATACTTTGGTGATAAAACTTTATTGGGGCCTAGTTTTTTCCACATGGCTGGCTTAAATTTGCCTAGAAACAGTTTCCTGAGGCTTTCCACTGTGTTACTAATGAGTGGGAGGGGCCAAATTTAGCGCTTTTTTGCGCAGTAACTTTTACAGACTGAGACATCCAGCTTCCTCCAGGAGTCCCCTGAATGCTATAGGACATCTCTAAAGGGCTCTTAGGCTTTCCAAATCGTTTGTTGGGGAAGGTAGGCCCACAGCAAGGCTGTGGCAGTTTGGTGTGCTGTTAAAAAACGTCTATATCGTTTTTTTTATTCGTTTTTTGAACTAAGGGGTTAATCATCCATTTGCAAGTGGGTGCAATGCTCTGTTAGCTTATTATACACACTGTAAAAATTTCGTTTGATTTACTACATTTTTTCACTGTTTTTCAAATTCTGACAAAAATTGTTTCTCTTAAAGGCACAGTACCGTTTTTAATTTTTTGCTTGTTAACTTGATTTAAAGTGTTTTCCAAGCTTGCTGGTCTCATTGCTAGTCTGTTTAAACATGTCTGACATAGAGGAAACTCCTTGTTCATTATGTTTAGAAGCCATGGTGGAACTCCCTCTTAGAATGTGTACCAAATGTACTGATTTCACTTTAAGCAATAAAGATCATATTCTGTCTTTAAAAAATTTATCATCAGAGGAATCTGACGAGGGGGAAGTTATGCCGACTAACTCGCCCCACGTGTCAGACCCTTTGACTCCCGCTCAAGGGACTCACGCTCAAATGGCGCTAAGTACATCTAGGGCGCCCATAGCGTTTACTTTACAAGACATGGAGGCAGTCATGGATAATACACTGTCAGCGGTATTAGCCAGACTACCTAAATTTAGAGGTAAGCGAGATAGCTCTGGAGTTAGACGAAATACAGAGCATACTGACGCTTTAAGAGCTATGTCTGATACTGCCTCACAATATGCAGAAGCTGAAGAAGGAGAGCTTCTTTCTGTGGGTGATGTTTCTGACTCAGGGAAGATGATGCAACCTGATTCTGATATCTCTACATTTAAATTTAAGCTTGAACACCTCCACGTGTTACTCAGGGAGGTTTTAGCTGCTCTGAATGACTGTGATACAATTGCAGTGCCAGAGAAATTGTGTAGACTGGATAAATACTATGCAGTGCCGGTGTGCACTGATGTTTTTCCAATACCTAAAAGGTTTACAGAAATTATTACTAAGGAATGGGATAGACCAGGTGTGCCGTTCTCTCCCCCTCCTATTTTTAGAAAAATGTTTCCAATAGACGCCACCACACGGGAATTATGGCAGACAGTTCCTAAGGTGGAGGGAGCAGTTTCTACTCTAGCAAAGCGTACTACTATCCCTGTCGAGGACAGTTGTGCTTTCTTAGATCCAATGGATAAAAAGTTAGAGGCTTACCTTAAGAAAATGTTTATTCAACAAGGTTTTATCCTACAGCCCCTTGCATGCATTGCTCCTGTCACTGCTGCAGCGTTCTGGTTTGAGTCTCTGGAAGAGGCTTTACAGGTAGCAACTCCATTGGATGACATACTTGACAAGCTTAGAGCACTTAAGCTAGCCAATTCTTTTGTTTCTGATGCCATTGTTCATTTGACTAAACTAACGGCTAAGAATTCTGGTTTTGCTATCCAGGCTCGTAGAGCGCTATGGCTTAAATCATGGTCAGTTGACGTTACTTCAAAGTCTAAGCTGCTTAACATTCCCTTCAAGGGGCAGACCCTATTCGGGCCTGGTTTGAAGGAGATTATTGCTGATATCACTGGAGGAAAAGGTCATGCCCTTCCTCAGGATAGGTCCAAATCAAGGGCCAAACAGTCTAATTTTCGTGCCTTTCGAAACTTCAAGGCAAGTGCGGCATCAACTTCCTCTAATGCAAAACAAGAGGGAACTTTTGCTCAGTCCAAGAAGGTCTGGAGACCTAACCAGACCTGGAATAAGGGTAAGCAGGCCAAAAAGCCTGCTGCTGCCTCTAAGACAGCATGAAGAAACGGCCCCCTATCCGGTAACGGATCTAGTAGGGGGCAGACTTTCGCTCTTCGCCCAGGCGTGGGCAAGAGATGTCCAGGATCCCTGGGCGTTGGAAATTATATCCCAGGGATATCTTCTGGACTTCAAGGCTTCCCCCCCAAAAGGGAGATTTCACCTTTTTCAATTATCTGCAAACCAGATAAAGAGAGAGGCATTCTTACACTGTGTACAAGACCTCCTAGTTATGGGAGTGATCCATACAGTTCCAAAGGAGGAACAGGGACAGGGATTTTACTCAAATCTGTTTGTAGTTCCCAAAAAAGAGGGAACCTTCAGACCAATTTTGGATCTAAAGATCTTAAACAAATTCCTCAGAGTTCCATCATTCAAGATGGAGACTATTCGTACCATCTTACCTATGATCCAGGAGGGTCAATACATGACTACAGTGGATTTAAAGGATGCTTATCTTCACATTCCGATACATAAAGATCATCATCGGTTTCTCAGGTTTGCCTTCCTAGACAGGCATTACCAGTTTGTAGCTCTTCCCTTTGGGTGAGCTACAGCCCCAAGAATTTTTACGAAGGTTCTGGGGTCGCTTCTGGCGGTCCTAAGGCCGCGGGGCATAGCAGTGGCCCCTTATTTAGACGACATCCTGATTCAGGCATCAAACTTCCAAATTGCCAAGTCTCATACGGACATAGTGTTGGCATTTCTGAGGTCGCATGGGTGGAAGGTGAACGAGGAAAAAAATTCTCTATCCCCCCTCACAAGAGTTTCCTTCCTAGGGACTCTGATAGATTCTGTAGAAATTAAAATTTACCTGGAGTCCAGGTTATCAAAACTTCTAAATTCCTGCCGTGTTCTTTATTCCATTCCTCGCCCTTCGGTGGCTCAGTGCATGGAAGTAATCGGCTTAATGGTAGCGGCAATGGACATAGTGCCATTTGCACGCCCTACATCTCAGACCGCTGCAACTCTGCATGCTCAGTCAGTGGAATGGGGATTACACAGATTTGTCCCCTCTACTAAATCTGGATCAAGAGACCAGAGATTCTCTTCTCTGGTGGCTATCTCGGGTCCATCTGTCCAAAGGTATGACCTTTCGCAGGCCAGATTGGACAATTGTAACGACAGATGCCAGCCTTCTAGGTTGGGGTGCAGTCTGGAACTCCCTGAAGGCTCAGGGATCGTGGACTCAGGAGGAGTCACTCCTTCCAATAAACATTCTGGAACTAAGAGCGATATTCAATGCTCTTCAGGCTTGGCCTCAGCTAGCGACAATGAGGTTCATCAGATTTCAGTCGGACAACATCACGACTGTGGCTTACATCAACCATCAAGGGGGAACAAGGAGTTCCCTAGCGATGTTAGAAGTCTCAAAGATAATTCGCTGGGCAGAGATTCACTCTTGCCACCTATCAGCTATCCATATCCCAGGTGTAGAGAACTGGGAGGCGGATTTTCTAAGTCGACAGACTTTTCATCCGGGGGAGTGGGAACTGGCACAATTGGTTCATCGTTGGGGCAAACCAGAACTGGATCTCATGGTGTCTCGCCAGAACGCCAAGCTTCCTTGTTACGGATCCAGGTCCAGGGACCCCAAGGCAATGCTGATAGATGCTCTAGCAGCGCCTTGGTCCTTCAACCTGGCTTATGTGTTTCCACCGTTTCCTCTGCTCCCTCGTCTGATTGCCAAGGTCAAGCAGGAGAGAGCATTGGTGATCTTGATAGCGCCTGCGTGGCCACGCAGGACTTGGTATGCAGATCTAGTGGACATGTCATCTTTTCCACCATGGACTCTGCCGCTGAGACAGGACCTTCTACTTCAAGGTCCTTTCAACCATCCAAATCTAATTTCTCTGAGGCTGACTGCCTGGAGATTGAACGCTTGATTTTATCAAGGTGTGGTTTCTCCGAGTCAGTTATTGATACCTTAATTCAGGCACGAAAGCCTGTCACCAGGAAAATCTATCATAAGATATGGCGTAAATATCTTTATTGGTGTGAATCCAAGGGCTACTCATGGAGTAAGGTCAGGATTCCCAGGATATTATCTTTTCTCCAAGAAGGATTGGAGAAAGGATTGTCAGCTAGTTCCTTAAAGGGACAGATTTCTGCGCTATCTATTCTTTTGCACAAGCGTCTGGCGGATGTCCCAGACGTTCAGGCGTTTTGTCAGACTTTAGTTAGAATCAAGCCTGTGTTTAAACCTGTTGCTCCACCTTGGAGCTTAAATTTGGTTCTTAAAGTTCTTCAGGGGGTTCCGTTTGAACCTCTTCATTCCATAGATATCAAACTTTTATCTTGGAAAGTTCTTTTTTTTTTGGTAGCTATTTCCTCGGCTCGTAGAGTTTCCGAGTTATCTGCCTTACAATGTGATTCTCCTTATCTGATCTTCCATGCAGACAAGGTAGTTCTGCGTACCAAACCTGGGTTTTTACCTAAGGTGGTATCTAATAAGAATATCAATCAAGAGATTGTTGTTCCGTCTTTGTGTCCTAATCCTTCTTCAAAGAAGGAACGTCTATTGCACAATCTGGACGTGGTTCGTGTTTTAAAGTTTTACTTACAAGCTACTAAAGATTTTCGTCAAACATCTGCTTTGTTTGTTGTCTACTCTGGACAGAGGAGGGGTCAAAAGGCTTCGGCAACCTCTCTTTCTTTATGGCTAAGAAGCATAATCCGCTTAGCCTATGAGACTGCTGGCCAGCAGCCTCCAGAAAGGATTATAGCTCATTCTACTAGAGCTGTGGCTTCCACATGGACCTTTAAAAATGAGGCTTCTGTTGAACAGATTTGCAAGGCGGCGTCTTGGTCTTCGCTTCATACTTTTTCAAAATTCTACAAATTTGATACTTTTGCTTCTTCGGAGGCTATTTTTGGGAGAAAGGTTTTACAGGCAGTGGTATCTTCCGTTTAAGTACCTGCCTTGTCCCTCCCTTCATCCGTGTACTTTAGCTTTGTTATTGGTACCCCACAAGTAATGGATGATCCGTGTACTGGATACACCTTACAAGAGAAAACCTAATTTATGCTTACCTGATAAATTTATTTCTCTTGTGGTGTATCCAGTCCACGGCCTGCCCTGTCATTTTAAGGCAGGTATTTTTTAATTTTTAAACTACAGTCACCACTGCACCCTATGGTTTCTCCTTTCTTTGTTTGTTTTCGGTCGAATGACTGGATATGGCAGTTAGGGGAGGAGCTATATAAACAGCTCTGCTGTGGGTGTCCTCTTGCAACTTCCTGTTGGGAATGAGAATATCCCACAAGTAATGGATGATCTGTGGACTGGATACACCACAAGAGAAGTAAATTTATCAGGTAAGCATAAATTATGTTTTTGTGTGGCAAAGGTACCTACTCTATGTGCTGAGAATGTATCCACAGCAGGGCTGTACTTTGTGGAAGGGATAAATTTGTGTATCCAATAGGCTGGTCACTCGATCCCTTTCTCTAGGTTAGCAAGTACAACTTCTGTGTTGTATAGAAGGGAAACACTTAACCAATATTAGCTTAAAGGGACACTCAGGTTAAATTAAATTTTCATGATTCAGATACAGCATGTAATTTTAAACAACTTTCCAATTTACTTCCATTAAAAAAAAATGTGCACAGTCTTTTATATTTACAATTTTTGAGTCACCAGATCCTACTGAGCATGTGCAAGAATTCACAGACTATACGTATATGCATTTGTGATTGGCTGATTGCTATCACATGGTACAAGGGGAGTGGAAATATACATAACTTTGAAATTTGTTATAAAAAATTCTACTACTTATTTGAAGTTCAGACTAAGTGCTATTGCATTGTCTTGTTATCTTGCATTTGTTGATTATGCAAATCTAATGTGTTGACTGGTCCCTTAAGTATTGGCTAGGTTTTGTAGAAGATATATCAGGACCTATGGTAAATAATTATTATTCCCACTTATACAAATACCCTGTGAGAGTCTTGTGTGTATTTTCCTAGGGTAGAAGGGCTCTGGCTAACTAAGCTGAATTAGGAAATGCTCCTTAGTCAAAAATATATGAGAGTTTAATTGTGCACCCCATGGTGTGGAACGTTACTGGCAATAGGGCCACAAGCGTGAGGAACTTTCCAGTCTCTGAAAGAGCATAAATAGAAAAATTCTGTAGAGCTGTAAGGTCTTTCCACGCATGAGGAATAACAGAATGAACTATCCAATGTCAAATCTATAAGACCCAATGCTTAATGGTTTTATGTATGAAGTCTCCACTTAGGGTCTGCACTTCATTATTTGTGTCCGGCCAGCAGAAATAGTAAGCAGCCCCAAGGAGAGGGTATAATAATAAAAAAGGAGATCTCCAGTTATTTTAAAAATATCGGGTAGCTCCCTACTAGATGAGTATTTTTGCAACAAAAGGTGTGAGATAATATCTAAGTTTACAAGACCAGAGACCATTTTACTATAGGTGTACAAAAGCCAACAGAGCTCTAGAGGGTGTTATAAACTAGTAATTGATGAGAACATAATAGCCTACAGTAGTGTAGTGAGAGCTGACTATTCATACATGTAAACCTTGGGAAGTCCTCATGCCAGTTATGATAGGGGGAGTTTAGAGTTAGGCAGCCTTGAAGATAAGTAAAAAAGGATAAGGGCCCTGTGCAAACAAACAACAAATGACCCATAAAACTAGGATATAATAATTTACCACTAAATGTTGGCAACATACACACAGAATAGCATATAACAAGAATGAGGACACATCTCAGGGATTAGTCGTCATCCTCAAGTAATAATGTCCACTTTAAACTGTCCTCAGAAGAATATGTGAAGCTTTTCAGTACTGTGGATACCTTCTAACAAGGCATCCCACGGAGCGTACATAGCATAACTAGCCAACCCCAACTCTACCTTTACATCTATAGGGAAGTCTCATGAATATGATTTTCCTGGGCCCCATAGGTTTGAGAGCGAGTCGTTTGTAAGTTCACCCTGCATTTGATAAGTCTGAGCACCACATCGCGGACAGCGACAGAGGCTTCTCCCAACAGACTGTAAGTGTATCCGATAGCTCACTTATGATCAAGAAGGGCTTAGACGTTCCCAGCCCTGTGCAGGAGAGGAGTTGAGTGAATACTCTTTTGGGCTGAAGATAGTTTCTAGTTGACCGGCTTCTCCCTTTTGTCTCAGTCGGAAGTGATGTGCATTTTACGGCTGCAATATCACCACCTGTTCCCTCTTTAACTCCGACAACTGGTTGATACTGAGAGAGTGGTGCGTGATCTGGCTCCCTAGGCTTTACTCCTGTGGTAGTGGATGGTAACCGCCGCTGCGGCTCACGGTCAGCGTCGAACTCCGACATTGCCTCAATCAGTCCTGCAGGTGAGTCTTGGGGGGCATCCTGACTGATGCCCCCCCTAGTAGGGCAGCTAGAGACATTCCTCAGAGTGTGTATAAGATCCATCCGCCTGTTGTCGGTCAAAGCGGGAGGTGAGCTCGGCCAAGATGCAAGCCAGATCCATTTTTTCCCCCTGGGTAGAGGTGTTGCCGTTAAGGGTGCAAAGATGTAGGGTGCGTGATAAACACTTCCACAATGCGAAAGCTGAAGGTTCCCACTATGTGTCGCAAATTGTGATACTTATCCTCGTTGAGGAATATGATTGAGTGATAGTGCTTTACTTGTAGCACTTGGTGTGAGCCCAAGAGTCCATATTTGAATAGCAGTCCGCCACGTGGCTTCTATATCAGACTTGTTAGTCATGTTGCCGGGGACATAGTTCGTGGAGCCCATTAGAGATTTGCAGGATAGATCAGTGAGTTGCTGTGCAAGTTATACTCCGGTATAGCTAAAAACCCCCAGAGAAAAAGATCAAATCCCAAACGTAATACCGGAGCTCTTAAAATTCGTCCTTCCATTATGGTAGTTGGCTCCGCCCCCTGTAAGTAGCGGATTTTGATCATCTCCCCAATGGCACACTCACCACTTCCTAAATTATGTGACTAAGATCTATTATTGGCTTATCTTACATTTAAAATGTGTCTATGCAACTTTAGTTAAATAATGTTGCTTTTTTGGGCTCACTCTGACTGCAGGTTGGATTATGTTTTATATCCTTTTTATTTATCTCTTACAGACAAAATCCAGGTGCTCATGTAGTAGTAATATAATGTTCTGTTCCATTGCCTTATAAACACGCTATTTCAAGTTTAATCTAAGTGTTAGCCCTAAAGGTTGGTTATATATCCTGCTTACACTAGATAATGGGCTGCTGCAGAGACTAAAGTAACAAGCTTTAGATGTCATTGTTATGTGCAATACCTTGTTTTTGTTGGTCTTATTTACAGCTACACAAGTTACCTGTTCGATGTAGAAATTGAGTAACTCCCATTTTCCCCTTGTATAGCGTTAACTCAGAAGTTGTTCAAAGGTATAGAACCCGCTCTCACATACAAATTGAAATTTTAAAAAGTATTCCTTGGCTAAACTCTGAACAGAGCCTACTCATTCGGCATATGTAGATTCCTTAGTGTCAGTAATCACTCCCTCTTAGTTGTCATAGGTAGGGTCTGCACATAACATTATTGAACCGTGTCACAATCTACCACAATTCAATGGAAATTCTGATTATAGTCCACTGTATGTATCCCTGTTCTCTTCCTATTTCCCTTATCTTACTATGTTGGTGGGGGCTGGGACGTAGGAATCAAGAGAAGTCAACTATATATAGCTAACCTTGACAACTATTATTTACATATGCCCACTTTAAGGCCATTCTAGATGTGATTTTTTTACCTTCACTAACAGCCACTACGTTGTTTAGCTAAGATATTACTACTTGGATGTATATGGTTTGCATTTAACCACATGATTAAGTGGATAGACTCACTAAAAATCTGAATTTAGAGGCCACAATCTGCCCCAATAATATAATCACATGGCAAGGTTATTTACTATATCTCATATTATACAATGTACATATTAAATAGGTACCACTGCTCACCACGTGGGTCTATATATATAGTTCCTTATAACTTATGTGGCGTCAGACTGTTACCCATAGTATGACTTAAGAAATGTTACTAAGTGTTAAACTCCTCCAGTAAACTATCATTACCAGATAGATCTTTTTTTTCTTCCTACGCATCAATTAAGAGCTTCTTACATATTATAATATTATTAAAAAGATCTATCCACATATATAACCACCCCACCCCCCCCATATAAAGAGCCTCCTAGACTAGGAGGACTAATTGTGTGGTTTGTCTTGTCTATACCGCAACCCTAATTACTAATCCATACCCCCACTTTTGTCAATTATATTACCACTTCCATACAATCATCCCCCCCTGCTCCCCTAATACAGGCTGTAATATATTTTCACGCTTATCTTTAATATCTTTTAGTCGGCCTAACTAAAATAATATAAACAGAGATTCACCCTTTGGAGAAACAAATGTGATCTTTTACTGTTGCACAAATGCCTTCTATACTTTAACCATTACCTCTAGGCTTCAATCAGGTCCACTGGTGGACATATATCCTATTTAGAAGGTCGAGAGCTCTATTGGTGCTCTACACAACTTTCATGTTCTCCATTTTATGTCATTCTAGCATATCATACATCTGTTTTGTCTTATGTTTTGTATCTTTATACATCATAATTGTACGCTACTTACGAATCTGTAATACCACTGTTTGATGACATATGCTACTTGTATACTTTGTTGAACCTCAATAATAAAAATAAAATAAAAAAAAGATATATACGTAGACTGGGAAATGAAATCTATTTACACCCTGACTGAGAAATAAATATGTGTCTTCAGACACTGCAGCTCACACGCTGCAGGCAAATGTTATTCCTCTAAGAACTGTATGTAACAACCAATATGCTGTGTCACGTTACTGCATCATAACCATGTGACTTCTGTGCCCCTGTAACTCACGCTACAATATGGCAGCTTACATAGGAAATCAAGCACTGGCTCAACACTGTATTTCAAAACAATCCTTTCAAAAGTTTGGGGTAAGAGGAACATATAAAATAAACGGCAGTAATTATTTTATTTTTATTAATAAGAAAAAGTAGGTTTTGGGGATTATTAGAAGACTGTGACAAGCTAACAAAAAGCACTGAGATAAGAGGCACCCTATAGGGGCTTACAAACATGCAAATTTAGAGGTTAAAAAGTATATTAAAGGAACATGAAACCCCCAAATTTTCTTTTTATGAATCAGACAGCATTTAATATTAAACAACTTTCCAATTTACTTCTATTATCTAACGTGTTTTGTTCTCTTGGTATCCTTTGTTGAAAAGGAAACTGTGACGGACTCCGGCTACCCCGATTGGGTAGCTCCGTCAAGAGGGTCCTTCCTGTACTGGAGCTAGAAAAAGTGATTAGAGCCAGAGCCCACCCAAATAACCAGACAAAACCAGTATTCAGGTGAAACACAAACAGACTTTATTGTAAAAAACACACATTTATATACACCCAGCTCATCATGGTAAGGGTCTTATCTGACCCCCAGATCTCCTGCCATTCCCGCCCCTAAAGACAGGCTGGCGCCCCCCATAGCATCCATAGTCCCATACAGTCTCCTCAACACAGAGGTGGTGGTTTTAGGGTGATCCAGAGGGAGCGACGGCTATCCCCAGGTACCAATGGAGCGCTCCGGCCCCAAGGGGTTCCAGTCTAAAAAGCAACATGATCTATTGCTGGGGGCTGGAGCGACTGTGGATTAAAGGTACGCCGGGTAAGCCAGGGGGAGTAGGGTTGTGAGGGGGGTCCGAAACCCCAAGTTCCCAGAGGAGCTCCCTTCCGGCATTCACCCCACACTCTTGCCCTCCATAGGGGGTACCAATCCCCAAAAGAGCGGAGTTCTGGGGCAAAGGGCTGCTGGAGCGACCTGGGGTAAAGGTCTGCAGGCGTCCAGGGTAATTCGGCAGTTAGTTCCAGGAGCCCTACCAGACGGAAAGGTATCGGGTGGTTAGCGACCACAAACAGAAAGTACAAACAGCAAAACAAGAAATGGGAAGAGTTTGGTAGATCCCATAAGCCATGAAAAGGCTAAAACTGATGTAAAAAACAGTGAGCCAGGTAGTAGGGGGGTGGGGGTAGCCTTGGCAGTCTGGTATCCGTGACAGTGCTCCCCCCTGAAAAGTCCGGCAAACCCGGCTAGATCCACCGGGAGAGTCCATCAGCATTCCCATTGCTCCTTCCTGGCCGGTACTGAATGGTGACGCTGAAGGGCTGCAAGGCTAGGCTCCACCGCAGTAGTCATCTATTGTCCCCAGAAACCCTGTTGAGACAGACTAGGTGATTGTGGTCTGTGAGTACGGTGAAGGCCCTTCCATATAAGTACGGTTGTATAAGTACGGTTGTTAATTTCTTAAGGTCCCACACCAGTGCCAAGCAATCTTTTTCCACAGCCGTGTAGCCTACTTCTCTGGGCAATAGCTTCCGGCTGATATAGGCTACGGGGTGCTCACGGCTCTCCTTGTCCACCTGGCTTAGCACTGCTTCCAACCCGAACATAGAGGCATTTGTGTGGAAACATTTGGATGAGTTAGGAGTGGCCAGGATATTGGCAGAAGTTAGAGCTGTTTTGAGTCTTTGGAAGGTGGCCTCACATTCGGGGCCTCACATTCGGGGGACCACATGACTTGTCGGGTAACTGTTTTCGGGACAAGTCGGTCATGGGTTTTGCCAGGGCATTATAGTTGGGGACAAACTTGCGGTAGTACCCTGCTGTCCCTAGGAAAGCTAAGACCTGGGTCTTGGTTTTGGGGGTTGGGCAGTTCGCCACTACCTCAGTCTTGGCCAGCTCCGGCCACTGCTTCCTGGAGCCTACCCGGTGCCCAAGATACTGGACCTCTGAGCGCCCTACCATACACTTATCTGGCTTTAGTGTCAAATCAGCAGCCTTTATGCGGTTCAGAATGGCACCTAGATGGACTAGGTAGTCCTGAAAAAAAACAAGTACTGTGGGCGCCTTAAAGGGCAGGTCAAAAAAATATTTGAGTTGATTATGTCCTAATACATATGAAAAAAATCTTTTAACAAATGATAGGTAAATGATCAAGAAAAAAACAACAGCCAATTGAAATGAATGTTAAAATATAATTTAATTAGAATTTACTAAATGTATTAAAAGAGTTGTAAGCGAAATAATTCATACAATGAGATAAATATAAAAAGGCAATACTAAATGTACATAAATAAATGCAGAAAAACTTGTTTATATAAAATGAGTAATTCTCTGTAAGTGACCTATCTATGTAGAGAGAAGACCTCTAAAGACACTTCAAAATACTTAGCCTCTGCTGCAGACAGGGTTAAGGAAGAAAAAAAGCAGTACTAATGAGAGAAAACGAATCCTGGTTATTTAAGCAAAATAACAATGAGCTGCAACAATGATGCTCAATTCAATTTCAAAGTTTTAGGATTGGTTTGAAACGGCAATCCTGCGCAGGTTATAGCCGTGGAGAAACAGTACCTTAATTTGTTCAGGAGCTTCAAGTGTTTTTGTAATCCAGTGTAGCGGTTATACAGCCAGCATGAAACAGCTCTGGGAACGCTCTGTGTGTGATGGGAAGAAAGCCGCCGAGCTCCTCTCCCCTGCACACTCTGGAATTCCACCCTCAGCTGTGTGATGTCCGTTTGTTGCTTCAGTGTTTCCTGGAGTACGGTGTCCTTAGTGAGCCACAATAGTGTGAAGAAAGTAGTTCCGGCGGACTAGGTAGTCCTCCCAGGTATCGTAATGTAGGCCACAACATCGTCCATGTATGCGCAAGCATAATCCTGGAGGCCATAAAGGAGGCGATCTACCATTCTCTGAAAGGTCGCCGGAGCATTCTTCATCCCAAACGGCATGACCTTAAACTTGTATAGGCCAAATGGGGTGATGAATGCCGACTTTGGAATAGATTCTGGTTCCAGGGGGATCTGCCAACATTCCTTGCAGAGGTCTAGGGTGTTCAAGACGTTGCTGTGGGTGATGCGGTCTAAGAGGTCATCCACCTTGGGAATGGGGTAGGCATCAGTCGTGGTTCTGTCATTGAGCCTACGGTAGTCTACACAAAATCGGGTGGTCCTGTCCTGCTTGCGTACCGGTACCACCGAGGATGCCCAGGGACTGTTGGACGGCTCAATAACGCCTGTGTCTAGCATCTCCCTGAGCTTGCTGCCCATTCTTCCCCTCACTGATTCAGGGACCCAGTATGCCCGCTGCTGCCGGGGTCCCTGTCCTGGGGTCTCCGCTCGGAGCACCACTACTGTGGTGTAACCAGGGTCAGTGGAGAACATGTCTCGCCAGCTCTCTAACACCTGCCTGACTTGCTCCCTCTGTACAATCCCTAGCCTCTCATCTAACTGGATGTCCCCTACGCCTGTGGGCGCCCTACTCCGCCCGGGTAGCTCCGGCATGGGGAGACTCTCTGAGTCCTTTATGGCAGGAGCGCATATGGCGGCTACTTCCTCCGGTCTCTCCTGGTAGGCCTTCAACATTTCACATGAAAGGTCCGGGGGACCCGTTAATCTGAACATTTGGCTACCAGGTAAGTCGTATTGCAGAACTGCTCTACCACTCGATAGGGTCCCTGCCAGGAAGCCTGTAGCTTGTCTGTCTTGACAGGCTTCAGGGCCAGGACCTTCTGTCCTACGTCTAAGGTGCGGTTACGAGCATTCCTGTTGGACCACTGCTTTTGCCTACCTTGGGCGAAGTGAAGGTTCTCCCGTACTCTAGTGGCGAGGTCCTTCAGTCGGTCCCTGAACTCCAGGATGTACCCCACAATGGAGTTTCCTTCCTCCCCAACTGATTCTTCCCAGTGGGCTCTAAGTAAGTCTAAGGGCCCCCTCACCCTCTGACTAGACACTAATTCAAAGGGAGAGAACCCAGTGGATTCCTAGGGCACCTCTCTGTAAGCGAACAGGAGATGCGGCAGGTATCTTTCCCAATCTTTGTGAGAGGGAGAGAACGTCCTAAGCAGCTGCTTCAGGGACCCGTTAAACCTCTCACACAGCCTGTTAGTCTGGGGGTGGTATGGAGTGCTTGTCAGGGGTCTTATCCCGCAAAGCCTCCATAGCTGCTGGGTGAGCTCAGCAGTAAACTGGGTCACCTGGTCTGAGATAATCTTCCTGGGGAAACCCACTCTGGCAAATATCCGGAGCAGTGCATTGGCTACTGTCTCTGCCTGAATATTGGCCAGGGGGATTGCTACGGGTATCGGGGGGCATTGTCTACCACTGTCAGGATACATTTTTTCCGTGACAGACTTGGATGGGGCAAGGGACCCACAATGTCAACAGCTACTCTGCTGAAAGGCTCGTCGATGATGGGGAGGGGGTGTAGGGAAGCTTTGGAGTGGTCCCTGTCTTGCCTACTCTCTGACAAAGGTCTTACAATACTGCCTAACGTCACCTGTGATCTCTGGCCAGAAGAACGTCTGAGTTAATCGGTGATGTTTCCTAGTAATTCCTAGATGTCCTGCCAGGGGAATGTCATGCCCTATGCGCAGCAGGTCGTACCGATACTTTTGTGGTACCACCAGCTGGCGCTTGGGCATCTGCCTGCCTCCCCCCCCTCTTTGTAACCCTGTATAGGAGTTCTCTGTTCCACTCAAAATGGTCGAGGAGTAGTGGCATCTTCAAGATGCCTGATGAAACAGCTATGTATAAGCTGAGAAACGCGTTGCAATCTGTTGCATTTACCATTTTAAATCACTTTTGGGTAATGTACATACCCAATGGTTTTTAATATTGTTTTTAATAAAAAATTATGCTTAACAACATGGAAGCCTGGGCTTTATTGGACCTATCCCGGACACACCCTAGCTACTACATCCCCTGGAGGATCAGTTTGCTGGGAAACTGTTAAGGTCTCAGCCTGCGCCACTTAGCACATTTGGTGCTGCTCCACTTGTGAGTATATTTTCATCTCTTGTCGTTGATATCACTGAATCCTAGCAGTATTACACTAGGAGGCGCCTTCTTTTGTGATCTTCTTTCACAGATAATTTGGCGCCCCCCATAGCATCCATAGTCCCATACAGTCTCCACAACACAGAGGTGGTGGTTTCGGGGTGATCCTGATGATGTGGCGGCTATCCCCAAGTACCAATGGAGAGCTCACATCAAAAGCAACATGATCCGTCACTGGGTGGCCAGGAGGAGTAGGGTTGTAGAGGGGTGTCTGAAACCCAAAGTTCCCAGGGGAGCTCCCTTCTGGCAATCACCCCACCTCTTGCCCTCCCTAGGGGGTACCAATCCCTAAAAGAGAAGAGCTCTAGGGCAAAGGGCTGCTGGAGCGACCTGGGGTAAAGGTCAGCGGGCGTCCAGGGAAATCCGGCAAGCCAGTAGTTCGAGGAGCCCAGACGGCTGGAATGGTTTTGGACGGTAAGTGACCAGCTCTTCCAGGAGGAGGCACAAACAGCAAAATGAGAAACAGGAAGAGTTTGGGAGATCCAGTAAGCCATGAAAGGGCCAAAACTGATTAAAAAAACAGTGAGCCAGGTAGTAGGGGGGTGGGGGTAGCCTTGGCAGCCTGGTATCCGTGACAGATACCTAGGTAGGCTCAGCTGCTGATTAGTGGCTGCACACATACCTCTTGTCATTGGTTTGTGGAATGGATAGTAAAGGCGTTATTTATCTTTTTAAACAATAAAAAATATCAAATAGACTGTCCCTCTATATATTATATATTGCCCAGAGATCCAACAGAATAGAATGTAGCAAAGAGGAATCAAGTTATACAACGTCATTAAAAGAGGTATTGCATTATGAGAGCTAAAAAACTAAAACTTAAGCAACATTTATTAATCTATTAATAGTTTTGTGACACATCATTTTATTAATTACATTTCATTCATGTAATTGGCAAAAGTCCATGAGCTAGTGACGTATGGGATATACAATCATACCAGGAGGGGCAAAGTTTCCCAAACCTCAAAATGCCTATAAATTCACCCCTCACCACACCCACAATTCAGTTTTACAAACTTCACCACCTCCATAGGGAGGCAAAGTAAGTTTGTGCTTGATTTTCTTCTGTGATATGCGCTTCTCAGCATTTTGAAGCCCGATTCCTTTCAGTGTACAGTGAATTTCAGAGGGATATGAAGGGAGCATCACCTATTGAATGCAATGGTTTTCCTCACGGGAAATCTTTTCATAGGTTCTCTGTTATCAGTCGTAGAGATTACTCTCCTACCTCCCTTTTCAGATCGACGATATACTCTCATATTCCATTACCTCTACTGATAACTGTTTCAGTACTGGTTTGGCTATCTGCTATATGTAAATGGGTGTCTTTTGGTAAGTATGTTTTCATTACTTAAGACACTCTCAGCTATGGTTTGGAACTTTATGTATTAATGTAAAGTTCTAAATATATGTATTGTACTTATATTTACCATGAGTCAGGTTTATGTATATTTCCTTTTGCAGACTTTGTTTCAAAATTGGGAAAACATATTTAGGAAGTTATTTTTTCTTAACTGGGGTATAGTCTTTTTTTCTTCAAAATTGACTTTTCGCGGGCAAAATTAGGCTCGCAAGGCCGCAAAATGCTGATATTTTTTGAGTCATTCTTGGTGCGAGAATTTTTTTGACGCGAAGGTACGTTCGGTGACGCAAATTCGTAATTTCCAGTGTCTTAGTTGACGTCAGGTCTCCTTGCACAAGGTTGCGTCTGCCATGATGCGAGTTGCGTCATTTCCGGATGTTGTTAGCGGCAAAAAAATTAATTTTGCGTTGCGTGTCATACTTGGTGCCAAATAATTTAATTATTTAAGCCCCACTTCTGATATGCCTCTTGCCTTTTTCTATGCTCAGAGGGCTATGCTGTTTGCATTTTTTTCCCATTCCTGAAACTGCCTTATAAGGAAATTGATAATTTTGCTTTATATGTTGTTTTTTCTCTTATATTTGCAAGATGTCTCAATCTGATCCTGTCTCAGAAACCACTGTTGGATCCCTGCTGCCTGATAACAGTTCTACCAAAGTTAAAGGGACAGTATACACTCATTTTCATATAACTGCATGTAATGACACTTCTATAAAGAATAAGATGCACCAATAGTGATATAAAAAGCCAGTATAAAACTGTTGAAAAACTTACTTAGAAGCTCTCAGTTTAGCTCTATTGAAAAGGTAGTTGGAAAGCCCACTGCAAGTGGGAAATAAGACACTGCCCCCTCCCCCTTACTTTGCATATGAAAAGACCTTTTACACAAGCAGGAACAAGCTGGAGTAGGTATACATCAGTATTCTCCCAAAACTTTGAGGCTTGGTTAGGAGTCTGAAAATCAGAGCAATGTTATTTAAAAATAAGCAAAACTATAGATTAAAAAAAACAAAAACTGAATGGGCTTTATAAATAGATCATCTGCAAAACATTTATGCAAAGAAAAAATGAGTGTATAATGTCCCTTTAAGTGCATCTGTTGTAAATTAGCGGAGATTATACCTCCAGCTGTAGTATGTAACAGTTGTCATGATATGCTTTTACATGCAGAGAATATATCCTTCAGTACTAGTACAATGACTTTTGTTCCTTCAACATCTAATTTACATGATAGCCCTGTGAATATGAAAGATTTTATTGCTGATGCCATTCAGAAGGCTTTGTCTGCTATTCACCCTTCTAATAAACGTAAAAGGTCTTTTAAAACTTCTCATAAAGTTGATGAAATTTCAAATGACCGACAACATACTGAATTATCCACCTCTGATGAGGATCTATCTGATTCAGAAGATCCTACCTCAGATATTGACACTGACAAATCTACTTATCTCTTTAAGATGGAGTATATTTGTTCCTTGTTAAAAGAGGTGTTGATTACTTTGGATATTGAGGAAACTAGTCCTCTTGATACTAAAACTAGTAAACGTTTAAATTCTATTTATAAACCTCCTGTGGTTACTCCAGAGGTTTTTCCAGTTCCTGATGCTATCTCTGATATGATTTCAAAGGAATGGAATAGGCCTGGTACTTCTTTTATTCCTTCTTCTAGGTTTAAAAACTTGTATCCTTTGCCGATAGTCAGATTGGAGTTTTGGGAAAAAATCCCCAAAGTTGATGGGGCTATTTCTACTCTTGCCAAATGTACTACTATCTCTATGGAAGATAGTACTTTCTTTAAGGATCCTTTAGATAGGAAACTTGAATCTTATCTAAGGAAAGCTTATTTATATTCTGGCTATCTTCTCACACCTGCCATTACTATGGCTGATGTTGCAGCTGCATAAACTTTCTGGTTGGAAAGCTTAGCGCAACAGGAAACAGATACTGATTTGTCTAGCATTGTTCGCTTGCTTCAACATGCTAATCATTTTATCTGTGATACTATTTTTGATATAAAAAAAATTGATGTTAAATCTTAGCTAGAATAGCTTTTGGCTCAAGTATTGGAATGCTGATATGGTATCTAAGACTAGATTACTATCGCTTTCTTTCCAATGTAACAATTTATTTGGTTCTCAGTTGGATTCAATTATTTCAACTGTCACTGGGGGGAAGGGAGTTTTTTTACCTCAGGATAAAAGATCTAAGGGTAAATCTAACGCTTCTAATTGTTTAGATTCTTTTCGACAGAATAAGGAACAGAAACCAAATCCTTCCCCCAAAGAATCTGGTTCCAAATGGAAACCTCCTTCAAGTTGGAATAAATCCAAGCCTTTTAAGAAACCTTTTAAGAAACCAAAGCCAGCCCCCAAGTCATTCCAGCTCAGCTGGTGGGGGGCAGATAAAAAAAATTCCAAAACATTTGGGCAGATTCTGTCCAAAATCATTGGATTCTCTCAAGGGTATCGGATAGGATTCAGAGTAAGACCTTATGTGAGAAGATTTTTTTTCTCTCACGCGTACCAGCAAATCCAGTGCAGGCTCAGGCTTTTCTGAAGTGTGTTTCAGATCTAGAGCTTTCAGGGGTAATCATACCAGTTCCGTTTCAGGAACAGGGTCTGGGGTTTTATTCAAATCTATTCATTGTCCCAAAGAAAGAAAATTCATTCAGGCCAGTTCTGGATCTGAAAATTTTGAATCGTTTTGTAAGAGTGACAACTTTCAAAATGGTGACTATAAGGACTATTCTGTCTTTTGTTCAGCAAGGTCATTATATGTCCATGATAGACTTACAGGACGCATATTGTCATATTCTGATTCATCCAGAGCACTATCGGTTTTTGAGATTCTCTTTTCTAGACAAGCATTACCAATTTGTCGCTCTTCCATTTGGCCTAGCAACAGCTCCAAGAATTTTTTTCAAAGGTTCTCGGGGTGCCATACTCTTTGTAATCAGAGAACAGGGTATTGCAGTGTTTCCTTATTTGGACGATATCTTGGTACTAGCTCAGTCTTTACATTCTGCTGAATCTCAAACGAATCAACTAGTGTTGTTTCTTCAAAGACATGGTTAGAGGATCAATTTACCAAAAAGTTCCTTGATTCCTCAGACGCAAATTGTAGACATTTTTTGTATACTTGAACATTTACGAATATAACTTTCCCTAGTGTTGTAATCAGATTGTAAGGGATTGGCAGTGCGCCTGAGCACACACTATATAGATAGTTTTTATGGTATTGACACTGGATCTTTATAACAAGTATGGATTTGGAAATAATATGTAAGACATACAAATTTTAGCCATATATCACTACAATTAGTCCCCTAGACTGAGATTATATTTGCCAAACCATAGCGCATTGAGTATAGTTTGTAATACACATTCTGTTTGATATTTATTTCCAGAAGGTGTGTGTTGCGTAGTAGCAATCTGATTGGATCGTTATACTAGCCACCGATAGGTCCAACGCGAGGGTGTGTTCTTTGCGCATGCGCACTGCCATCCTGAGGACGCTGTGAAGTATATTTAAATCCGTGATAAACTGTGAATGTAATTTACCTGATGAAATGGTCGTGTAAGACCGTGAAATGTTTCATTTATAGTGTTTTTTACTTAGTGTTAATAAAGTCCTTTTAATATATTGAGACTTTACACGGATTTACTTATCACATAATTACACCTTTTGAACTTTTATCTCACCGTGGGGACACGGTACAGGCAGCCCCTGATTTGTAACTTTCCTGTGTGTGGACACCTAAATAGCAGGAGTGGTGTTAACAGCTGACCGCGGGGAGTTCCAGAGAAGGCGAGAGATAGTCAGCTGTGCGACTAAAATTGCTCAGCCTGCGCTTGTGGCACTTATCAAGTGCTGTCTTTCTCGTAAGTAGAAATTAGGTTAAGAGGGGCTAAGTGGATGATACCATTGATGCTGCACTATTGTTGCGCTATCTCTCTCTTGTATCTTTTCATGATTTGTGGATACTGAGACGGCAGATCTTGCTATTCCTGCATATCGCTGGAGATCAACAGTTAACATTTTGCTGTGGAGATTTCCGAAAGAGACGGAGGATAGTCAGCTGTGAGACTATAAAGTACAGTCTGCGCTTGTGGCACTTATCAAGTGCTATCTTTTTTGTAAGTAGAATTGAGTGAATCTGGGGAAAGTGCATGTTACCATTGATGCTGCACTATTGTGGCGCCTTCTTTTTTCCTTTATGTTACTGCAGAACCTTATACCAATGATCGTTTTGAAGAAGCTGCTGGCCACCTGATTTAAGGAATCAGAATTCATATCCTCTCACATCTGTCCAAAGTCAATTTGGAGAGCACATCATACAAGGCTGTGAGACATTTACATCAGAGACTAACACACGGACTTTCACGCTAAGTGTTCCTTTGTATATATCTCATTTTAGCCTTTTTCCAGAACCTGTGCCTATTACATTTATTTGTATTTGCTATACAGGTATACCCCGCTCATACAGCGGGTTAGGGACCGGAGCCCCGCTGTAAAGTGAAAACCGACTTAAAGTGAGTCAATGCATTTTTTACTTGTTTTTCACTTGCCAGTGTGTTTACAAGCTTAAAAACATGTTTGAAATAACATATATAGGTGTGCAATAGTGCTAAGTTTAGTTTAATAACAACAAAAGACAGTACACTACTGTATTCAGTTATGCAGACAGTAGAAAGGGATACATATACTGTATACAGGTACTGTACAGTACAACATGTAGTACAATACAGTGGTATGTGCTTTATTGCTTATCTTTGCTTATGATTCATCATCTGAGTTTTCAATGCAAATCAGTTTTGAAGGTGGAGAACTTGACAAAGATTCATCAGGTCTTGATGTTGAAGGTGATGATGATGGCTGTGGGACTTTATTAAAATATGATAGCAAAGAAGTTTGCTTCATGGACTGACGCTTCCTTTCTCGAAGTATTTCTTTATAACATGCAATTCCATTTGACACAATTTTTTTAACTGAAGAACTTCTTTCAAAATTGCCATCAATCTGCTCCAAACCTGCCAAACCCGTTTCAATTAAATTGACATATTCCTCTAATTCTTTTGTTGGCATTTCCCTAATGCAAACTGGGTCTTCATCAGTAGAACCATCAGTTTCAAGAAACAGTCTTCTTTGCTCTTCAATCATAATCAAATCTTCATCTGTCAATGGCTGGTCATGAGATGCAAGCAATTCTGTAACATCTTCAGGCTCCACTTCTAGTTCCAGTTGTCTAGCCATGTCCACAACGCTAGCATTGACTTCCTCTACCGAAGTCTCAAGGCCGGGAACATCATCCATAAAGGTGGGGATAAGCTTTTTCCACACACGTCTCAATGCTGATTCTGAAACTTCATTCCAGGAATCTCTAATTGCTTTAATAGCATCTAGAATTGTAAATCCTTTCCAGAAGGCTTTTAATTTGTTCTGTGTAGCACCATCAGATGCATCGCTATCTAAGGCAGTTATAGCAGCAGTAAATGTCTTCTTCAAATAATATGCTTTGAAGGTTGCAATCACTCCCTGATCCATAGGCTGAAGAATAGATGTGGTGTTTGCAGGCAAGAAAACAACTTGAATCTCATTGTACATTTCCATTAATGCTCGTGGGTGAGAAGGTGCATTGTCAGTAAGCATTAAAATTTTAAAAGGAATTTTTTTTTCCTTGCAGTAGGCTTCAACTGTGGGTTTAAAATAATCTGTAAACCATGTTGTAAATAGACTTGCAGTCATCCAGGCTTTAGTGTTTGATTTGTAGTAAACAGGCAGGCTAGATTTAGCATAGTTTTTCAGAGCCCTGGGATTCTCAGAATGGTAGATCATCATAGGCTTCAGCTTCAAATCACCAGCTGCATTAGCACCTAAAAGCAGTGTTAGTCGATCCTTTGCAGCTTTGAATCCTGGCATTAACTTTTCCTCCTTTGCAATGAATGTCCTAGATGGCATTTTTTTCCAGAAAAGGCCGGTTTCATCAACATTAAATATTTGCTGTGTGGTGTAACCACCATCTTCTATAATTTTAGCCAGCTCTTCTGGAAAAGCCTCTGCAGATTCAACATCTGCACTAGCTGCTTCCCCTTGCACTTTAATGTTGTGCAGATGACTTCTTTCCTTAAACTTGTTAAACCAACCTCTGCTAGCTTCAAAATTTTCATCTTTAGCACTCTCACCTCTATCAGTCTTCATTGCATTAAACAAGGATAGTGCCTTGCTTTGAATAATGGCTTGGCTTAAAGGAACATTGTGGCTGGTTTGATCTTCTATCCAAACCACTAGCAGCTTCTCCATTTCAGCAATAAGGTTGTCTCTCTTGCGAATCACTTTTGTGTGCACTGGAGTAGCACTTTTTACTTCTTTTAAGTATTTTTCTTTAGCGTTCACCACTGTGCTAACTGTTGTGCGAGCCAAACCTAACTTGCGGCCTATATCTGAGATGGACATGCCTTGCTCACTCATCTTTATCATTTCCAACTTTTGATTCAATGTAAGAGGCTTACGGATCCTCTTTTTTTCATCACCTGGAGCCAGGGCCATTGTAGAAATGTAGAAATAAAATAAAGACTAAAATACAAAACAGAGATGATACTGGGAGTGAATTTTTAAATTACTGTATGAAAAAAAAACATGAAAAAAAAAGATTGTCTGCTCCTATTGCAATGATTGGTTTTACCTTTGTGCTTACCTTGAATAGTACAGGTAATAATCTCATATGCCTCCTTCATCTCATACAGTCTATACAGTACCATACCATAACCTAATGTACAGTACTCTACTGTACCTGTACTGTATGACAGATCCTTATTTTATGTGGAGATCTCAAACCATGCCAAACAATACTGTACAGTACTAAAGTAGGTTATGTTTTATGGTATGGTACTGTATATGAGATGGAGGCATATGAAATGCTTACCTGTACTATTCAAGGTAAGCACAAAGGTATTATGACAATAATACTGTATACAGCATATACTGGTACTTGTACTGTACCTTTATTGGCCAAAAAATACTGCTTATGAAGAACTAGACTTGTGTGTACGGTACAATTACTGTATGGATTTAACAAATAATCCTGTACAGTACTGTACCTTTAATTGTACAAAAAATACAGTAATGCTTATGAAGACCGGTATACTGTACTGGACTTACCAAATTACAGTATCTGGTACAGTACAATACTGTACTGCACAGTTTTAGCAACCCTAAAGTCTTCCCAACGCACTCTGTAAAACCGCATGCAATTTTTCTCCTTACTCCTTGTCTAAGTCCTGAGCTGTGCCGCGCTGAGAAACTACTTCCGGGTTTGCGGCGGCGACGTATTAGCGAAACGACGTAAAGCGAATCGACGTAAAGCGGGGTATACCTGTATATGTCTATTGATTTTAGATCACTTGATACTTATCTGTGTCACATTGAGATTTAATCGCTAACACAGTATCACTATCAGAAAAAGAATATTTTACAAGATTTTTGCTTGTGATCTTTCACACAGTATATATAATATTTATCTTTTGCACCTAGTAGTTTAGTTACGTTAGTATTAGCGGATAGCTAGTCATCACTTTAGCACTCGTAGATGATAGGCGCCTCCAATTTTTTCATTTTTTTTTCAATCCCAGGTACTTGTCCAGGTCCATGGATCCTCAGGCGGAGTCGGTGGATGCGTTGGCAGTTCATTAGTTTTACCAACCAGCTTATATCTTCCCTTCTCTAGTTCTTCTTCAAAGAGTGATCTCCAAGATCATCATGGAACAATCTTTGTATTTCTGGTAGCACCAGCATGACCTCACAGGTCCTGGTATGCGGATCTTGTCCGGATGTCCTGTTGCCAACCTTGGACACTTCCTTTAAGACCAGACCTTCTGTCTCAAGGACCGTTTTTCCATCAGGATCTCAAATCGTTAAATTTAAAGGTATGGAAATTGAACGCTTAGTGCTTAGTCATAGAGGTTTCTCTGACTTAGTGATTAATTCTTTGATACAGGCTCGTAAATCTGTTTCTAGGAAGATTTATTATCGAGTTTGGAAGACTTATATTTCATGATGTTCTTCACATAAATTCTCCTGGCATTCATTTAGAATTCCTAGAATTTTACAGTTCCTTCAGGATGGTTTGGATAAAGGTTAGTCTGCAAGTTCCTTGAAGGGACAAATCTCTGTTCTTTCTGTTTTATTTCACAGAAAGATTGCCAAGCTTCCTGATATTCACTGTTTTGTGCAGGCTTTGGTCCATATCAAGCCTGTCATTAAATCGATCTCTCCTTCTTGAAGTCTTAATTTGGTTTTGAAGGCTTGACAGGCTCCTCCTTTTGAGCCTATGCATTCTTTGGATATTAAACTACTTTCTTGTAAAGTGTTGTTCCTTTTGGCTATTTCTTCTGCTAGAAGAGTTTCCGAATTATCTGCTCTTTCTTGTTAATCTCCTTTTCTGATTTTCCATCAGGATAAGGCAGTTTTGTTGACTTCATTTAAATTTTTACCTAAAGTTGTGAATTCTAACAACATTTAATATGGAAATTGTTGTTCCCTCTTTGTGTCCTAATCCTAAGAATTTTTTGGAGAGATCCTTACATTCTCTGGATGTTGTAAGAGCTTTGAAATATTATGTTGAAGATACTAAAGATTTCAGGAAGACTTCTAATCTATTTGTTTTTTTTCTGGTTCTAGGAAAGGTCAGAAAGCTTCTGCCATTTCCTTGGCATCCTGGTTAAAGCTTTTGATTCATCAGGCTTATTTGGAGTTAGGTCAGGCCCCATTCCAGTTTCCACTTCATGGACTTTTAAAGGAACACTCAATCAAAAGTAAACTTTCATTATTCAGATAGAGCATGCTATTTTAAACAACTTTCCAATTTACTTCTATTAACAAAATGTGCAGTGTCTTTTTATATTTAAACTTTTTGAGTCACCAGCTCCTACTGAGCATGTGCAAGAATAAGTGTGTATGCATTTGTGAATGGCTGATGGCTGTCACATGGTACGTGTATGCATTTGTGTTTGGCTGCTGGCTGTCACATGGTACAGAGGGAGTGGAAAAAGACATAACTTTTAAAATTGTCAGAAAAAAAATCTACTCATTTGAAGTTCAGACTAAGTGCTATTGCATTGTCTTGTTATTTTGCATGTGTTGATTATGCAAATCTACTGTGTTGACTGGTCCTTTAAGAATGAAGCTTCAGTTGATCAGATTTGCAAAGCAGCAATTTGGTCTTCTTTGCATACATTTACTAAATTCTACCGTTTTGATGTATTTGCCTCTTCAGAAGCAGTTTTTGGTAGAAAAGTTCTTCAGGCAGCTATTTCAGTTTGATTCCATACCTTATGTTAAAAAAAATTCTTTTCAATTATGAAAAAACTTATTTTTTTTTTTGGATGTGGATTTAATTTTTTCAGCGGAAAATGGCTGTTTTTATTTTTATCCCTCGCTCTCTAGTGACTCTTCTTCGGAGTTCCACATCTTGGGTATTAATAGCCCATACATCACTAGCTCATCACTAGCTCATGGACTCTTGCCAGTTACATGAAAGAAAACATAATTTATGTAAGAACTTACCTGATAAATTAATTTCTTTCATATTGGCAAGAGTTCACGAGACCCACCCTTTTTATGGTGGTTATGTTTTTTTGTATAAAGCACAATTATTTTTCCAGTTCCTTTTTTGTTGCTTTTTTACTCCTTTTTCTATCACCCCACTACTTGGCTATTCATTAAACTGAATTGTGGGTGTGGTGAGGGGTGTATTTATAGGCATTTTTAGGTTTTGGAAACTTTGCCCCTCCTGGTAGGAATGTATATCCCATACGTCACTAGCTCATGGACTCATGCCAATATAAAATAAATGAATTTATCAGGTAAGTTCTTACATAAATTATGTTTTTATGTGAACATCAGTTCAAAAGCACTATTTTTTAAAATTTGTATACAAAAATATTATTAGCAAAATAAATTCCAGAATTATTTTTTTTGCTAACTACATAGTACATTTTAAATATTATACATAACTTTTTTTTTTTTTACATTAAAATATATTCATTAAAAAAAATAAAGCTGAATGCTTTGTGCACTTACATTGTCTATGAACACAATATTAAAAATAATAGTTATAAAAGTACAAGATTATTATTTTTTTATCTTTATTAGAGGAGTTGCACATTACAGATACAACCAAATTTACACAAGAATATACATGTACAAAAGTACAAGTATAAAATAGAAAACATGTTTGTACATCTTCGCTGAATGTCCTCATTTTAGTCCCTGTTACTTGGGTTGTGGATCACTCTTGGATCCTTGCAGCTGATATGTAGAAAAGTTGGGGTTTTTTAGATGAAAAGGCCTGAACCAAATCATCTAATAACAATCAATAGAAGATATAAGCGCTATATTTAATATTATATAGAAGGATTACAATACTTATAAAATGATAAGGAGATTATTGTATAAAATATTCTAAATCTACTTATTGTATACAACTGTGCTTCAACTATGTATGCATAGCTTGATATTCCACATGTGGACTATGTGTATGAGTGTTAAAGGGACAGTCAAAAACAGATTTATTTTTGTTGTGTAAAAATATAGATAATCCCTTTATTACCTATTTCTCAGTTTTGCATAACTAACACAGTTAAAATAATATTTCTTTCATGTAATTAGCAAGAGTCCATGAGCTAGTGACGTATGGGATATACATTCCTACCAGGAGGGGCAAAGTTTCCCAAACCTCAAAATGCCTACAAATACACCCCTCACCACACCCACAAATCAGTTTTACAAACTTTGCCTCCTATGGAGGTGGTGAAGTAAGTTTGTGCTAGATTCTACGTTGATATGCGCTCCGCAGCAGGTTGGAGCCCGGTTTTCCTCTCAGCGTGCAGTGAATGTCAGAGGGATGTGAGGAGAGTATTGCCTATTTGAATTCAATGATCTCCTTCTACGGGGTATATTTCATAGGTTCTCTGTTATCGGTCGTAGAGATTCATCTCTTACCTCCCTTTTCAGATCAACGATATACTCTTATATATATATACCATTACCTCTACTGATTTTCGTTTCAGTACTGGTTTGGCTTTCTACAACATGTAGATGAGTGTCCTGGGGTAAGTAAGTCTTATTTTCTGTGACACTCTAAGCTATGGTTGGGCACTTTTTTATAAAGTTCTAAATATATGTATTCAAACATTTATTTGCCTTGACTCAGGATGTTCAACATTCCTTATTTTCAGACAGTCAGTTTCATATTTGGGATAATCCATTTGAATAATTTTTTTTTTCTTACCTTAAAATTTGACTTTTTCCCTGTGGGCTGTTAGGCTCGCGGGGGCTGAAAATGCTTCATTTTATTGCGTCATTCTTGGCGCGGACTTTTTTGGCGCAAATTTTTTTTCTGTTTCCGGCGTCATACGTGTCGCCGGAAGTTGCGTCATTTTTTTACGTTCTTTTGCGCCAAAAGTGTCGGCGTTCCGGATGTGGCGTCATTTTTGGCGCCAAAAGCATTTAGGCGCCAAATAATGTGGGCGTCTTATTTGGCGCTAAAAAAATATGGGCGTCACTTTCGTCTCCACATTATTTAAGTCTCATTATTTATTGCTTCTGGTTGCTAGAAGCTTGTTCACTGGCATTTTTTCCCATTCCTGAAACTGTCATTTAAGGAATTTGATTAATTTTGCTTTATATGTTGTTTTTTCTATTACATATTGCAAGATGTCCCACGTTGCAACTGAGTCAGAAGATACTTCTGGAAAATCGCTGCCTGGTGCTGGAACTGCCAAAGCTAAGTGTATCTGCTGTAAACTTTTGGTAGCTGTTCCTCCAGCTGTTGTTTGTATTGAATGTCATGAAAAACTTGTTAATGCAGATAATATTTCCTTTAGTAAAGTTCCATTACCTGTTGCTGTTCCGTCAACATCTAATACTCAGAGTGTTCCTGATAACATAAGAGATTTTGTTTCTAAATCCATTATGAAGGCTATGTCTGTTATTCCTCCTTCTAGTAAACATAAAAAGTCTTTTAAAACTTCTCATTGTTCAGATGAATTTTTAAATGAACATCATCATTCTGATTCTGGTAGTGGTTCTTCTGGTTCAGAGGATTCTGTCTCAGAGGTTGATGCTGATAAATCTTCATATTTATTTAAAATGGAATTTATTCGTTCTTTACTTAAAGAAGTCCTAATTGCATTAGAAATTGAGGATTCTGGTCCTCTTGATACTAAATCTAAACGTTTAGATAAGGTTTTTAAATCTCCTGTAGTTATTCCAGAAGTTTTTCCTGTTCCTGGTGCTATTTTTGAAGTAATTTCCAGGGAATGGAATAATTTGGGTAATTCATTTACTCCTTCTAAACGTTTTAAGCAATTATATCCTGTGCCATCTGACAGATTAGAGTTTTGGGACAAAATCCCTAAGGTTGATGGGGCTGTCTCTACTCTTGCTAAGCGTACTACTATTCCTACGGCAGATGGTACTTCCTTTAAGGATCCTTTAGATAGGAAAATTGAATCCTTTCTAAGAAAAGCTTATTTGTGTTCAGGTAATCTTCTTAGACCTGCTATATCTTTAGCGGATGTTGCTGCAGCTTCAACTTTTTGGTTGGAAGCTTTAGCGCAACAAGTTACAGATCATAATTCTCATAGCATTATTATTCTGCTTCAACATGCTAATAATTTTATTTGTGATGCCATCTTTGATATCATTAGAGTTGATGTCAGGTATATGTCTCTAGCTATTTTAGCTAGAAGAGCTTTATGGCTTAAAACTTGGAATGCTGATATGTCTTCTAAGTCTACTTTGCTTTCCCTTTCTTTCCAGGGTAATAAATTATTTGTTTCTCAGTTGGATTCTATTATCTCAACTGTTACTGGAGGGAAAGGAACTTTTTTACCTCAGGATAAAAAGTCTAAAAGTAAATTCAGGTCAAATAATCGTTTTCGTTCCTTTCGTCACAACAAGGAACAAAAGCCTGATCCTTCATCCTCAGGAGCGGTATCAGTTTGGAAACCATCTCCAGTCTGGAATAAATCCAAGCCTTTTAGAAAATCAAAGCCAGCTCCTAAGTCCACATGAAGGTGCGGCCCTCATTCCAGCTCAGCTGGTAGGGGGCAGATTAGGTTTTTTCAAAGAAATTTGGATCAATTCCGTTCACAATCATTGGATTCAGAACATTGTTTCAGAAGGGTACAGAATTGGTTTCAAGATAAGACCTCCTGCAAAGAGATTTTTTCTTTCCCGTGTCCCAGTAAATCCAGCGAAGGCTCAAGCATTTCTGAAATGTGTTTCAGATCTAGAGTTGGCTGGAGTAATTATGCCAGTTCCAGTTCTGGAATAGGGGCTGGGGTTTTATTCAAATCTCTTCGTTGTACCAAAGAAGGAGAATTCTTTCAGACCAGTTCAGGATCTAAAAATATTGAATCGTTATGTAAGGATACCAACATTCAAAATGGTAACTGTAAGGACTCTCCTGCCTTTTGTTCAGCAAGGGCATTATATGTCTACAATAGATTTACAGGATGCATATCTGCATATTCCGATTCATCCAGATCACTATCAGTTTCTGAGATTCTCTTTCCTAGACAAGCATTACCAGTTTGTGGCTCTGCCGTTTGGCCTAGCAACAGCTCCAAGAATTTTTACAAAGGTTCTCGGTGCCCTTCTGTCTGTAATCAGAGAACAGGGTATTGTGGTATTTCCTTATTTGGACGATATCTTGGTACTTGCTCAGTCTTCACATTTAGCAGAATCTCATACGAATCGACTTGTGTTGTTTCTGCAAGATCATGGTTGGAGGATCAATTTACTAAAAAGTTAATTGGTTCCTCAGACAAGGGTAACCTTTTTGGGTTTCCAGATAGATTCAGTGTCCATGACTCTATCTTTGACAGACAAGAGACGTCTAAAAATGATATCAGCTTGTCGAAACCTTCAGTCACAATCATTCCCTTCGGTAGCCTTATGCATGGAAATTCTAGGTCTTATGACTGCTGCATCGGACGCGATCCCCTTTGCTCGTTTTCACATGTGACCTCTTCAGCTCTGTATGCTGAACCAATGGTGCAGGGATTACACGAAGATATCTCAATTAATATCTTTAAAACCGATTGTACGACACTCTCTTATGTGGTGGACAGATCACCATCGTTTAGTTCAGGGGGCTTCTTTTGTTCTTCCGACCTGGACTGTAATTTCAACAGATGCAAGTCTTACAGGTTGGGGAGCTGTGTGGGGGTCTCTGACGGCACAAGGGGTTTGGGAATCTCAGGAGGTGAGATTACCGATCAATATTTTGGAACTCCGTGCAATTTTCAGAGCTCTTCAGTCTTGGCCTCTTCTAAAGAGAGAATCATTCATTTGTTTTCAGACAGACAATGTCACATCTGTGGCTTACATCAATCATCAAGGAGGGACTCACAGTCCTCTAGCTATGAAAGAAGTATCTCGAATTCTGGTTTGGGCGGAATCCAGCTCCTGTCTAGTTTCTGCGGTTCATATCCCAGGTATAGACAATTGGGAAGCGGATTATCTCAGTCGCCAAACGTTGCATCCGGGCGAATGGTCTCTTCACCCAGAGGTATTTCTTCAGATTGTTCAAATGTGGGGACTTCCAGAAATAGATCTGATGGCCTCTCATCTAAACAATAAACTTCCCAGGTATCTGTCCAGATCCAGGGATCCTCAAGCGGAAGCAGTGGATGCATTGTCACTTCCTTGGAAGTATCATCCTGCTTATATCTTTCCGCCTCTAGTTCTTCTTCCAAGAGTGATCTCTAAGATTCTGAAGGAATGCTCGTTTGTTCTGCTGGTAGCTCCAGCATGGCCTCACAGGTTTTGGTATGCGGATCTTGTCCGGATGGCCTCTTGCCAACCGTGGACTCTTCCGTTAAGACCAGACCTTCTGTCGCAAGGTCCTTTTTTCCATCAGGATCTCAAATCCTTAAATTTAAAGGTATGGAGATTGAACGCTTGATTCTTAGTCAAAGAGGTTTCTCTGACTTTGTGATTAATACTATGTTACAGGCTCGTAAATCTGTATCTAGGGAGATATATTATAGAGTCTGGAAGACTTATATTTCTTGGTGTCTTTCTCATCATTTTTCCTGGCATTCTTTTAGAATTCCGAGAATTTTACAGTTTCTTCAGGATGGTTTGGAGAAAGGTTTGTCTGCAAGTTCCTTGAAAGGACAAATCTCTGCTCTTTCTGTTCTTTTTCACAGAAAGATTGCTAATCTTCCTGATATTCATTGTTTTGTACAAGCTTTGGTTCGTATAAAACCTGTCATTAAGTCAATTTCTCCTCCTTGGAGTTTGAATTTGGTTCTGGGGGCTCTTCAAGCTCCTCCGTTTGAACCTATGCATTCATTGGACATTAAATTACTTTCTTGGAAAGTTTTGTTCCTTTTTGCCATCTCTTCTGCCAGAAGAGTTTCTGAATTATCTGCTCTTTCTTGTGAGTCTCCTTTTCTGATTTTTCATCAGGATAAGGCGGTGTTGCGAACTTCTTTTGAATTTTTACCTAAGGTTGTGAATTCCAACAACATTAGTAGAGAAATTGTGGTTCTTTTCCGGTTCTAGGAAAGGTCAGAAGGCCTCTGCCATTTCTTTGGCATCTTGGTTGAAATCTTTAATTCATCATGCTTATGTCGAGTCGGGTAAAACTCCGCCTCAAAGGATTACAGCTCATTCTACTAGGTCAGTTTCTACTTCCTGGGCGTTTAGGAATGAAGCTTCGGTTGATCAGATTTGCAAAGCAGCAACTTGGTCTTCTTTGCATACTTTTACTAAATTCTACCATTTTGATGTGTTTTCTTCTTCTGAAGCTGTTTTTGGTAGAAAAGTACTTCAGGCAGCTGTTTCAGTTTGAATCTTCTGCTTATGTTTTCAGTTTTTTTCATTATAAAATTTAAACTTTATTTTGGGTGTGGATTATTTTTCAGCGGAATTGGCTGTCTTTATTTTATCCCTCCCTCTCTAGTGACTCTTGCGTGGAAAGATCCACATCTTGGGTAGTCATTATCCCATACGTCACTAGCTCATGGACTCTTGCTAATTACATGAAAGAAAACATAATTTATGTAAGAACTTACCTGATAAATTAATTTCTTTCATATTAGCAAGAGTCCATGAGGCCCACCCTTTTTGTGGTGGTTATGATTTTTTTGTATAAAGCACAATTATTCCAATTCCTTATTTTTTATGCTTTCGCACTTTTTTCTTATCACCCCACTTCTTGGCTATTTGTTAAACTGATTTGTGGGTGTGGTGAGGGGTGTATTTGTAGGCATTTTGAGGTTTGGGAAACTTTGCCCCTCCTGGTAGGAATGTATATCCCATACGTCACTAGCTCATGGACTCTTGCTAATATGAAAGAAATGAATTTATCAGGTAAGTTCTTACATAAATTATGTTGTTTCACCTCTGTGATTACCTTGTATCTATGCCTCTGCAAACAGCCCCCTTATTTCAGTTCTTTTGACAGACTTGCATTTTAGCCAATCAGTGCTGACTCCTAGGTAACGTCACGTGTGTGAGCTCAATGTTATCTATTTGACACACAGGAACTAATGCCCTCTAGGGGTGAAATACTGTCAAAATGCATTCAGATTAGAGGCGGTCTTCAAGGTCTAACAAATATTAGCATATGAGCCTACCTAGGTTTAGCTTTCAACTAAAAATACCAAGAGAACAAAGCAAAATTGGTGATAAAAGTAAATTGGAAAGTTGTTTAAAATTACATGCCGGATTTGAATCATGAAAGTTTATTTTTGACTTAAATCTCTCTTTAAGGTACATTTTTTGCATTTAGCGCTCTAGGTGTACACCAAGTTTTATAACCCTTTTCTAAGAGTTAAGTATGTCTTGCTTGTGCCACGAGGAAGAAGCCATCATGATGTCAGGTTAATAGACAAAAGTTATGGTGAAAAATCCTGCACTGCATTAGTGCTACGACAAGTGTCACCGAAGGCCCCACAATAACCTCCAGAGAAAACTCACAACTGTAAAACAATAGCAACATGGGAATAGCAATACCTGCAATATAAGCATTAGTAGAGATATAGCAGTGAAATCTACATGTTTCATATATTAAAACAGTGAGTTTGTGGAATCTTGCAGTGAATTTATTTTTATTTTAATGATTAACAAATATGGAATGCAGAGGCATCCTTAAAAATAGTCCATTATCTCCAGTAAACTGCCCTTAAGCCTTAGCATAGATGCTGGGAAAAGGTATAGGAGTCATAGCCTGTTTTGTACCCTTGTGGTAGACACTCATTCAGAACAATTAAAATGTTCTCAAAAGAAAATAATTATGCAATTAATAAAAAACTTCACTCTCATATTTACTCTCATTTCTTATTAACAGGTGATTTCATAATCTGCAGTAATCCCAGTCATGATCAGAGTGCAGATGCTACTTTCAGTCTTCTCCAAAATAAAAAAAGCCACATAGAAAATCTATGTTCTGAATGTGGAAAATGTTTTACTCGAAACTCAGATCTTATTGATCATCAGAAAATTCATACAGGAGGGAAAGCATTTTCTTGTTCTGACTGTGGGAAATGTTTTACTCGAAAATCACATCTTATTGATCATCAGAAAATTCATACAGGAGTGAAAGCATTTTCATGTTCTGAATGTGGGAAATGTTTTATTCGGAAATCAGATCTTATTAATCATCAGAAAATTCATACAGGAGAGAAAGCATTTTCATGTTCTGACTGTGGGAAATGTTTTACTCGGAAATCAGATCTTATTAAGCATCAAAAAATTCACACAGGAGTAAAAGCATTTTCATGTTCTGACTGTGGGAAATGTTTTACTCAGAAATCAGATCTTATTAAGCATCAAAAAATTCACACAGGAGTGAAAGCATTTTCATGTTCTGATTGTGGCAAATGCTTTACTCAGAAATCAAATCTTATTGATCATCAGAAAATTCACACAGGAGTGAAAGCATTTTTATGTTCTGACTGTGGGAAATGCTTTACTCGGAAATCAGATCTTATTAAGCATCAGAAAATTCATACAGGAGAAAAAGCATTTTCATGTTCTGACTGTGGGAAATGTTTTACTCGAAAATCAGACCTTATTAAGCATCACAAAATTCACACAGGAGAAAAGGCATTTTCATGTTCTGACTGTGGAAAATGTTTTACTCAGAAATCACATCTTATAATGCATCACAAAATTCACACAGGATTAAAAGCATTTTCATGTTCTGACTGTGGGCAATGTTTTACTTGGAAATCAAATCTTGTTACGCATCACAAAATTCACACAGGAGAAAAAGAATTTTCATGTTCTGACTGTGGAAAATCTTTTACTCGGAAATCTGATCTTCTTAAGCATAAAAAAATTCACACTGGAGAAAAAGCATTTTCATGTTCTGACTGTAGCAAATGTTTTACTTGGAAATCAGATCTTATTATGCATCACAAAATTCACACAGGAGAAAAAGCATTTTCATGTTCTTACTGTGGGAAAAGTTTTACTCGGAAATCAGTTCTTAATAGGCATCAAAAAATTCACACAGGAGAAAAAGCATTTTCAGGTTCTGACTGTGGGTAATGTTTTACTCCGAAATTAGATTTTGTTAATCATCAGAAAAGTCATAAATGAGAAAAAGCATTTTAATATTCTGAATGGGGAAAATGTTTTACTTGGAAATCAGATCTTATTAAAGGTACACTGAACCCAATATTTTTCTTTCATGATTCAGATAGAGCATGACATTTTAAGCAACTTTATAATTTACTCATATTATCAAATTTTCTTCATTCTCTTGGTATCTTATTTGAAATTCAAGAATGTAAGTTTAGATGCCGGACCATTATTGGTGAACAACCTGGGTTGTTCTTGCTGATTGGTGGATAAATTCATCCACCAAGTGCTGTCCAGAGTTCTGAACCCCCCAAAAAAGCTTAGATGCCTTATTTTTCAAATAAAGATAGCAAGAGAACAAAGAAAAATTGATTATAGGAGTAAATTAGAAAGTTGCTTAAAATTACATGCTCTATCTGAATAATGAAAGAAAAAAAATTGGGTTCAGTGTCCCTTTAAGCATCACAAAATTCACACAGACTAAAAAGCATTTTCAGGTTCTGACTGTTTTAAATCTGAAATCACATCTTATTAGCCATCAGAAAATTCACACATGAGAGAAATTATTTTTATGATCTGAATGTGATATTTTGCTTGGAAATCAAAATCTTATTACTCAGCAGAAAAAGTCATATTAAAGGAAATACGAGCTTAACCTCCTAAATGCAGAGAGACGTAGTCATCATCTGCACAATGTCTAGACTGATGGTAATTGACTACATGTGGTCCTCTGGTGGATAAGCTTTTGGAGCTGTTTGAAGATCCCTTTGCATCTCAAGTGGTTACGAAGTGGCCCAGGTGTTTGTCATCCTCAGGGAAATCTGGGGTTCCTATATAGGTTTGAATAGTAAAAAAAGGGAAACTGGCGCCCCAATAGTGAAATACGTTTCTATATCAGCAGCAATCAGAAAAGGTGACTATATACTCACAAACAGAAATGCACTCAATTTGTGCAAAAAAGGCAGACTGAACTTTCAGAGCCGTCCAGTCTAAGTGCTGAGGTCTTAAAAGTGGTATCATAGCGTCCTAGGCCACTGTAAGAGAGAGGAGACAAAAGACCGCTTCAACCCCTAGATATCACTCGAGACTCCAAATAAAAATAACTAGTGTTTAATTGAGCACTAAAATTCAAAACACGTTTCTCAGTTATTGCAACTGTTTCTTCAGGTGATACAAAATACAATGTAACAAGACTTACTTAAATACCTCAAAGTGGGCTTACACCCCATTTGAATGCGCTTGTCCAAAAAATACTTAGATGCGGTTGGTAAAATGCAAACTCTTTCCGATTTGCTACTCACTTTGATAGACTGTATCCTTAGCTAATTGGAAAAAGGATAGATCACAATGTCTATTTACGGATGTCACACATATTTAAATTAATATGTGTTCATGCAGCCTTAATATTGTTATGCAGTGGATTGCCTTATTAGCATCTGAAATAATACAGAGTATCACTAGTGATACAAAATTTCATAAATGAGAGCATGATTGCTAATAAAGATGATGCAGTCTAGGGATGCAAACAAATGTACAGCACAACCGACAATGTTCAAACATTAGATAGACACTAGGGGGTACAAAAATAATTCTTAAATAAAGTGTGTCAAATGAACACTCCTAAGCACCTCTATATGTATATATCAATAAAACACTATGAGCAAATATTTATTAGACACTTTAATACAAAATATAATAATCATAAAAACAACACTTAAAAATGCAAAATGTATTAATTAAAGCAACAACATATGAAATATTTTAAAAGAGTGAGGACATTTTTTTTTATTTGGAGTCTCGAGTGTTATCTGGGGCTGGAAGCAGTCTATGATACACTTTTGAGACCTCAGCACTCTGACTTATTGATATCATTTGGTGGAGTTGTGGATCTTGGTTGACAGCAGAGCGTGATCCTTGCCTGCCATCTCGGACACATTTGGAGTTTTGGTTACCAGAGTGTGAGCCTGCTGGATGGCTCTGAAAGTTCAGCCTGCCTTTTTTGCACAAATCGAGTGAATTTCTGTTTGTGTGTATTCAGTCACTTACCTTTTCTGATTGCTACTGATGTGGAAACGTATTTCACTATTGGGGCGCCCTTTTTTCACTTTATAGATAACCTTCTTTCCTATGTTGGGGGATGTTTGATTGAAGAGGAAGCAGCACCATATTTTTGATCCTTCTTATGGACATTACTAAATATATGTTTTTTTCCATGTGTGATTTCACATGGTGTTATCAATTATTTGGTTAATATTAATATCAATTGCCACATCAATGTGTGATTTCACTTTTGGTCAATAATATTATTTGTTTCAGCACTCATAATTAATCACTATTTTTGGTGTAAACAGTACATTGGGTCATTCTCTTTTATGTGCATAGGTTTGAATAGCAAAGTGATCACCTGGCACAAATAAAATGTGCATTTATTTGTGTTACATGGGAGGGCGCCCCTATGTACCCTTCTTTGAAATGTAGGAACTGTTGAAAGCATTTTAGTCTGATAATCACTGAGATGACAGTTTTTTCCTAGCTCGAGTTTAAATTGACCAGGTTTATAGCTGTAGTGAGCCCCTGTGTTAACATCAAAAGAACAATAGGCCTCCAAAAGCCCTTGTCTGGATTAGGATAAGCCCCTACCCTTAAATATAATAAATATATATATTTTAGTTTCAATTATTTATTTGTTTATAGAAAAACACTGAATTAATATGTATTTCTGCTTATTTTAGATAGATCACCTAATACATTTATAGACTCACAAAAGTTTGTACTATACAGGTCAGAAAAAAATGTATTGTTTACAACTATGTTTAATTAAACTTCTAATAAAGATATTCAATTGTTCACACTGTTTGTTCTAGATTTCTCACACATCATGGAATATACATAAAATAATGGTAAAGTTTAAATCTGCTGTAAAAATTACTTGCAGTATTACTTAAATGTGAGCAGCATCTAAAAGCTCTGAAATAGCTCAGAACAGGGTGTGAAATGGTTCAGCAGTGAAGGGGTGAAAAGGACATTAAACACTTTAAGATTGGAATATAAATTGTTAAATTATATGAATTAAAACTATTTTGTAAAATTCATTCATTATTTATTTTGTGACATACCTCTGAAAATTGTTTGCTTTCCAAATCCCATGTGCTTATTTAAATAAATGGGAGCTGCCATGTTGATATCTATATCTCTCTTATTTATTTATTTTTTATAACTTTATTTATAGCAAGAAGATGCAATACATACATGACTAATAAAGGTAGAGTAACACAAGTGCCTTGTTAATTCCACAAAACCGGCATTACAATAAGTATGATGCAAGAGAGGAATAGCAGATTCATAAGGTTGTCATGCAGAGGCTAGGATCCATTTTTCAAAGTTTCATACATTAAATAATAACAAAAAGGAAGAAGAATAAAAATAAAAACAAACCTTTAACAAACATATATATATATATATATATATATATATATATATATATATATATATAAATATATATCACTTACCCGGAGTGCCTCCAGCTCACCCCCCACAGACCGGTGCCCAAGGAAGAGATCTATAGAGAATCAACCCAAATCTTATTTGTGTGTACAATGGGGCTTGATTAGGCCTGACCATCAGATAGGCACCAATTAGTTTTGAGGTGCTCATTCAGGATATAAAGACTGTTTCTGAATGGGTAAATGATCCTGTTTTTAACAACATCTGGTAAGTATAGCAAATAAGCCTCCCATTTGTGGAGAAATCTTTAAATTATTTTCTTCTATAAGGTACGACGAGTCCACGGTTTCATCCTTTACTTGTGGGATATTATCCTCCTGCTAACAGGAAGTGGCAAAGAGCACCACAGCAGAGCAGTCTATATAGCTCCTCCCTTAGCTCCACCCCCCAGTCATTCTCTTTGCCTACTCTAAGTACTAGGAAGGGTAAAGTGAAAGAGGTGATAAAATATTCGTTTTTTAATTTCTTCAAGCAAGAGTTTGTTATTTTAAATGGTACCGGTGTGTACTATTTACTTTCAGGCAGCAGATGGATGAAGACTGTTGCCTGGAGGATGATGATTTTAGCATTTGAAACTAAGATCCAGTTCTGTTCCCACAGAGGCTGAGGAGTACAGGAAACTTCAGTGTGAGGAACGTTTTCATGCTATGCAGCAGTGAGGTATGTTCAGTCATATTTTTCTGGAGAGACTGTGTATTTAAGAAAGGCTGACATTATACCCAGGAGGGTAACGGTAAGCAGTAATCCTAGAGCTAATAAGAAGGACATTACTAAGCTTGCATAAGGGGCAAATTACTAAAATGGTTGACACTGAGTTGTAAATGTTTGTGGGCAAACGTTTTTATGATATGGGAGTGCTGTTAACGTTTTGTGGGAATAACGTTTAGGGCAACTTTATTGAGGGTACATTTGGCTTATTTTTTGGGTCTCAGAACCCACATGGCTAGTTAAAACCGCTCTGGTGCGGTTCTTTGAGGCTGTAGAGACATTGAGTCAGATGGGCGGGGCCTATTTTTGCGCCTCAGATGCTTAGTTAGTTTCTCTCAGCAAGCAGAAGCACTTAACTCCTGAGGGCCCTGGTGGATGTTTTGGGCCAAATCGAAGCTTTAACCCGACATTTACTATCCCTGAGGGCAGGTAGGGCCACAGCAGGGCTGTGGGAAGGTGCTGAGGGTGTTTTTTTTCCGGATTTAGGCCTACTTTCAATCCGGTTTACACATTAAAGGGTTAAATGTTATAATACCTTGTGGGGCAATCTTAACTACATATATTGTGTCTGCTTGCGAAACTTTGAAAAATTTGGGGCATTTTAAGGCTGTTTTGCAGAACGTGTATGCTTTTTTTCTCTTAAAGGCACAGTACCGTTTTTTAGGATTGTTATTTTTCACTAAATAAAATGTTTTCATGCTTGTTTGTAGTCATTACTAGCCTGTTCAATATGTCTGACATTAAGGAAAGTCAATGTTCAATATGTTTAGAAGCCATTGTGGAACCTCCACTTAAAATGTGTCCCTCATGCACTGAAATGTCAATAAATTGCAAAGAACATATTTTAGCTACTAAAAGTATGTCGCAGGATGATTCTCAGTCAGAAGAGAAACAGGTTATGCCATCTTATTCTTCACAAGTGTCACAACCATTAACGCCCGCACAAGCGACGCCAAGTACTTCTAGTGCGTCTAATTCTTTCACCCTGCAAGATATGGCCGCAGTTATGAATACTACCCTCACAGAGGTTTTATCTAAGTTGCCTGGGTTGCAGGGGAAACGCAATAGGTCTGGTGTGAGAACAAATGCTGAGCCCTCTGACGCTTTATTAGCCATTTCCGATGTACCCTCACAATGTTCTGAGTTGGGGGTGAGGGATTTGCTGGCTGAGGGAGAGTTTTCTGTTTCAGGAAATATGTTCCCTCAGACAGACTGATATGACAGTTTTTAAATTTAAACTAGAACACCTCTGCTTATTGCTTAGGGAGGTTTTAACGACTCTGGATGATTGTGACCCTATTGTAGTTCCAGAGAAATTATGTAAAATGGACAGATTCCTAGAGGTTCCTCCCTACACTGATGTTTTTCTGGTCCCAAAGAGGATTTCGGACATTGTTACTAAGAAGTGGGATAGACCAGGTATTCTGTTCGCTCCCCCTCCTACTTTTAAGAAAATGTTTCCCATATCAAACACCGTGCGGGACTCGTGGCAGGCGGTCCCTAAGGTGGAGGGAGCTATTTCTACCCTGGCTAAGCGTACAACTATACCTATTGAGGACAGTTGTGCTTTCAAAGATCCTATGGATAAAAAATTAGAGGGTCTCCTGAAGAAAATATCTGTTCATCAAGGTTTTCTTCTCCAACCTATAGCATGCATTGTTCCTGTAACTACTGCAGTGTCCTTTTGGTTCGAGGCTCTGGAAGAGGCTCTTCAGGTTTAGACCCCATTAGATGACATTCTGGATAGAATTAGGGCTCTCAAGCTAGCTAATTCTTTCATTACAGATGCCGCTTTTCAACTGGCTAAATTAGCGGCGAAGAATTCAGATTTTGCCATTTTAGCGCGTAGAGCGTTATGGCTTAAGTCCTGGTCTGCTGATGTGTCATCAAAAGCTAAGCTTTTAGCCATTCCTTTCAAGGGTAAGACCCTGAACTGAAAGAGATAATTTCAGACATCACTGGAGGGAAAGGCCATGCCCTTCCTCAGGATAAGACGAATAAGATGAGGACCAAACAAAATAATTTTCGTTCCTTTCGAAACTTCAAAGGTGGTCCCTCTACCTCTTCCCCTGCCGCAAAGCAAGAGGGGAATTTTGCTTAATCCAAGTCAGTCTGGAGACCTAACCAGACTTGGAATAAGGGTAAACAGGCCAAGAAGCCTGCTGCTGCAACCAAGACAGCATGAAGGGGTAGCCCCCGATCCGGGACCGGATCTAGTAGGGGGCAGACTTTCTCTCTTCGCTCAGGCTTGGGCAAGAGACGTTCAGGACTCCTGGGCTTTAGAAATAGTAACCCAGGGGTATCTTCTAGATTTCAAAGATTCTCCCCCAAGGGGGAGATTCCATCTTTCTCAATTGTCTGTAAACCAGACAAAAAGAGAGGCGTTCTTACGCTGTGTAGAAGACCTTTATACCATGGGAGTGATCTGCCCAGTTCCAAAAACAGAACAGGGCCAAGGGTTCTACTCCAATCTGTTTGTGGTTCCCAAAAAAGAGGGAACCTTCAGACCAATTTTGGATCTCAAGATCCTAAACAAATTTCTCAGAGTCCCATCCTTCAAGATAGAGACCATTCGGACTATTTTGCCGATGATCCAGGAGGGTCAATATATGACCACCGTGGACTTGAAGGATGCGTATCTACACATTCCTATCCACAAAGATCATCACCTCAGGTTCGCCTTTCTGGACAAGCATTACCAGTTTGTGGCTCTTCCCTTCGGGTTGGCCACGGCTCCCAGAATTTTCACAAAGGTGCTAGGGTCCCTTCTGGCGGTTCTAAGGCCACGGGGCATAACTGTGACGCCTTATCTGGACAATATCTTAATCCAGGCATCGACTTACCAACTAGCCAAGTCTCACACGGACATCGTGTTGGCTTTTCTAAGATCTCACGGGTGGAAGGTGAACGTGAACGTGAAAAAGAGTTCACTTATCCCTCTCACAAGAGTTCCATTCCAGGGAACTCTGATAGATTCGGTGGACATGAAAATTTTTCTGACAGAGGTCAGGAAATAAAAAATGTTATCCATCTGCCGAGCTCTTCATTCCATTCCTCGGCCGTCAGTGGCTCAGTGTATGGAGGTAATCGGCTTAATGGTAGCGGCAATGGACATAGTTCCGTTTGCTCGCTTGCATCTCATACCACTACAACTTTGCATGCTCAAACAGTGGAATGGGGATTATGCAGATTTATCTCCTCAGATAAATCTGGACCAAGAGACCAGAGACTCTCTTCTTTGGTGGTTGTCACAGGATCATCTGTCCAAGGGAATGTGTTTCCGCAGGCCAGCGTGGGTCATAGTGACGACGGACGCCAGCCTATTGGGCTGGGGTGCAGTCTGGAATTCCCTGAAAGCACAGGGTTTGTGGACTCAGGAGGAGGCTCTCCTCCCGATAAATATTCTAGAACTGAGAGTGATATTCAACGCGCTCCAGGCATGGCCTCAGCTGGCGTCGGCCAGATTCATAAGATTCCAGTCGGACAATATCACGACTGTAGCATATATCAACCATCAGGGGGGAACAAAGAGTTCTCTAGCAATGATAGAGGTTACCAAAATAATTCGATGTGCAGAGACTCACTCTTGCCATCTATCAGCAATCTATATCCCAGGAGTGGAGAACTGGGAAGCGGATTTTCTAAGTCGTCAGACTTTTCATCCGGGGGAGTGGGAACTCCATCTGGAGGTGTTTGCACAATTGATTCAGCAATGGGGCACACCAGAATTGGATCTGATGGCGTCTCATCAGAACGCCAAACTTCCTTGTTACGGGTCCAGGTCAAGGGATCCTCAGGCGGTACTGATAGATGCTCTAGCAGTACCCTGGTCGTTCAACCTGGCTTATGTGTTTCCACCATTTCCTCTCCTTCCTTGTTTGATTGCCAGAATCAAACAGGAGAGAGCTTCAGTGATTTTGATAGCACCTGCGTGGCCATGCAGGACTTGGTATGCAGACCTGGTGGACATGTCATCTCTTCCACCATGGACTCTGCCACTGAGACAGGACCTTCTGATTCAAGGTACGTTCCAGCATCCAAATCTAGTTTCTCTGCGACTGACTGCTTGGAGATAGAACGCTTGATCTTATCCAAGTGGGGGTTCTCTGAGTCGGTCATAGATACCTTGATTCAGGCTCGAAAGCCTGTCACCAGGAAAATTTATCATAAGATATGGCGTAAATATCTTTATTGGTGCGAATCCAAAGGCTACTCATGGAGTAAGATCAGGATTCCTAGGATTTTGTCCTTTCTCCAAGAAGGATTGGAGATGGGGCTATCAGCTAATTCCTTATAGGGACAGATATCTGCTTTATCAATTCTTCTGCACAAGCATCTGGCAGATGTTCCAGATGTTCAGTCGTTCTGTCAGGCTTTAGTTAGAATCAAGCTTGTTTTTAACCCTTTTGCTCCGCCATGGAGTTTGAATTTAGTTCTAAATGTTCTGCAAGGGGTTCCGTTTGAACCTATGCATTCCATGGATATTAAGCTTATGTCTTGGAAAGTTCTGTTTTTAGTTGCTATCTCTTCGGCTCAAAGAGTTTCTGAACTATCTGCATTGCAATGCGACTCGCCTTATCTTGTTTTCCATGCTGATAAGGTGGTTTTGCGTACCAAATCTGGATTCCTTCCTAAGGTTGTTACTAATAGGAATATCAATCAGGAAATTGTTGTTCCTTCTCTGTGTCCTAATCCTTCCTCTAAGAAGGAGCGTCTGTTGCACAACTTGGACGTGGTTCGTGCTTTGAAGTTTTACTTGCAAGCGACCCAAGATTTTCGTCAAACATCTTCTTTGTTTGTTGTCTATTCTGGAAAACGTAGAGGTCAAAAAGCTACGGCTACCTCTCTTTCTTTTTGTCTGAAAAGCATCTTCCGTTTGGCATACGAGACTGCTGGACAGCAGCCTCCTGAAAGGATTACAGCTCACTCTACTAGAGTGGTGGCTTCCACATGGGCTTTTAAAAATTATGCTTCTGTTTGTTTTTCAGATTTGTAAGGCTGCGACTTGGTCTTCGCTTCATACCTTTTCCAAATTTTCCAAATTTGATACTTTTGCTTCTTCGGAGGCTATTTTTGGGAGAAAAGTTCTTCAAGCAGTGGTGCCTTCTGTTTAACCATCTGTCTTGTCCCTCCCGTTCATCCTTGTCCTGTAGCTTTGGTATTGTATCCCACAAGTAAAGGATGAATCCGTGGACTCGTCGTACCTTATAGAAGAAAAGTAAATTTATGCTTACCTGATAAATTAATTTCTTCTATGGTATGACAAGTCCACGGCCCGCCCTGTCATTTTAAGACAGATTATATTTTTTTATTTTAAACTTCAGTCACCTCTGCACCTTGTAGTTTCTCATTATTCTTCCTGTACCTTCGGTCAAATGACTGGCAGTTTATCACCTCTTTAACTTTACCCTTCCTGCTTAGAGCCGGCAAAGAGAATGACTGGTGGGTGGAGCTAAGGGAGGAGCTATATAGACAGCTGTGCTGTGGTGCTCTTTGCCACTTCCTGTTAGCAGGAGGATAATATCCCACAAGTAAAGGATGAATCCGTGGACTCGTCGTACCATAGAAGAAATTAATTTATCAGGTAAGCATGATTTTACTTTTTTCTGGATCTCCCTTTGTATCTGCCTCCTCAATTAACTTCTGACTATGTACTTTTCTAATTAATTGCTGAAAGGGAAGAGTCCCGTAATTTGCCCATCCTACCAAGATTATTTGTTTAGCTAGCATGAGGACTGTTGTTTTAAAGGTATCGTATTTAAATGCCCTGTCTTTTGGTATTAAAATTATCACATGGTATACTGTGAGAAGCACCTGTTCCTTTGTTAGTTTTGTTAGCCAATAAGAAATTCTGTGCCAAAACCTTTTCAATTTAGGACAGTCTCATAACAGATGAGTCCAGTCTGGAGATTTATATCTACACTTGGTGCAAATGTTTTCTGCCCCAGGTACCCATTTAGTGCCTAGACCATGAGTGATGTAAGATTGGTGCAAGAATTTCATGTGCGATTCCCTCAAATTCGCAGAAATTGTACTAGTATGTGCCTTTCTAAAACTTGTATTGGTAAGGTCAGTATCTACTGTTAGGTCTCTATGGTGTTACCACTTTGAGGACTCTGTTATGCAGAAGATTTTGTCAAAGTGCCGAAGAATGAGATCATATGTATGTAAAAGTTTATAGGACCCTTGTTTTGCTAACGTGCAAATCTTATCAAGATTAGTGGGTTCTTTTGGTTAACAGTCCATCTGATATCAACTTGAATATGTAATGTCTGCACTGAAAGTATGCGAACCTGTGCGAGGTTGGGAGACCATAAAAGTTTTGGAATTCTTGAAAATATACAATTTTCTAAAGTTAATGGATTGGTAAATATTTGCTTGCTGAATTTCGCTCTCCCCATAGTCTACATATCTTGGTCCATGCCTTCAAGGGATCTTTGAATAAGTATGCATGAGGTAAATAAGCTAGATGTAATGGTTTGATAAGGCAAGCTTCTAAGTTAGGAATAGTAAAGTAATTATTTCCCAGAAGCCAATCTAGTGTTATTTTAGACAAAGTGGCCCAATTGTACCACAAAATGCCTGAGAGGCGAAGCCCACCCCTGAACAAAGGCATTGACAAGTAAGTTTTACCTATCCTGTGTTTTTTCCCATTGCCATATGAAATGTCCAATTGAGGCCTGTAGTGAGTTAATGTCTTGTTGAGTAAGAAGAAGGGGTAACATCTGTAATGGGTAGAGAATCTTGAGCAGAGCGACCATTTTAAAAAGGTTGACCCTGCCAGAGAGGGAAAAGGGATGTTTTGTCCAACTCAATAACATGTTTGATATTTGCAACAGTTACACTAAGATTAAGATGATATAACTTATGGGGGTTTACATGTAATTGTATACCTAAATATTTAAAAATACCTTCAGTAATTTTAAGACCTGTATATGTCAATGTGGTATTGTGTGAGTTTTGCAACCAGGTAACTTTGGATTTATCAATGTTAATCTTATAGTCCGAAAAGGTGCCAAAATTGTTGATTATATCCAAGAGTGGTTGTAGCTTGGTATTGGGGTTACCCACAAACAATAACAAGTCATCCGCGTATAACTGATGCTGTTACCAAAAAGATCAAGTCCTTCACACTATTGCCTAATATAGGATGCCAAAGGCTCTATAGCTAGGTCGAATAACAGAGGGGAGAGGGGGCAACCCTGTCTAGTACCCCTCTGCAGTTCAAATGAAGGGGAAAGCCTTCCATTAACTATTAGAGATGCTTTAGGGGCATTGTACAGTCTTTGAAGGAAATTGGAAAAACTATTGTTCTAACGAAGTATGGAAGTGGTCCCATTCTATCCTATCAAATGCCTTTTCTGCATCTAGTGCTAAAAGACATGCATCCTGTAATTGAGAGGGGGTTTGTGAATGTGCATTATACCAGTAATGTGATGTGATTGCTAGGGGCCTATCTATCAAGCTCTGTATGGAGCTTGAGGGCCTGTGTTTCTGGTGAGCCTTCACCGCTGCTCCATAACCTGTCCGCCTGCTCTGAGGAGGCGGACAGACATCGCCGCAATTTTAACCCGATCGAGTTGATTGACACCCTCTGCTATCGGATTGGCCGCGAATCTGCAGGGGGCGGCGTTGCACCAGCAGTTCACAAGAGCTGCTGGTGCAATGCTGAATGTGGAGAGCGTATTGCTCTCTGCATTCAGCGATGTCTGTCGAACATGATCCGCTGATCGGATCATGAAGGACAGACACATAATAAATAGGCCCCCTAGTATTTTTCTGATATAAACTACCGAGGATCTACCCTTGACAAAACCTGTTTGGTCCGCGTGAATAATGGAAGGCAAAACATTTGCCAACCTATCAGCCAGTATTTTAGTTAGTAATTTATAGTCCCCATTTAGTAACGAGATTGGGCGGTAGGAAGACGTTTGAGTGGGGTCCCTATCAGGCTTGAGTAGAAGACAGATATTTGCCTCTGTGAATCTATTATCCATCTACGCAGTACCCTCCAGGTAAGCTAAGTATAGGGAGGACAAAGTTGGGGCAACCTCATCGCCCAAGAGCTTAAAATAGTCTGAAGGCAGTCCATCGGTACCCGTAGCTTTCCCTAATTTACTATACGGTATGGCTCTAATTACCTTCTTTGTATGTATAGGTGCGTTAAGAAGTGATTTTTGTTCATCAGTGAGAGTGGGAAGTTGTATTGAGCCCCAGAAGTGTTGCTTTGCTTTTAGGTTAACCGTTTGGCTGGTGTATAAAGATGTATAGTATTTTAAAAATTCTGCCATGTTTTTTTATTGTCTGAAGTTAAATGAGAATGGGAATTAATGGCCATTATATAAGATTTAGGGCTATATGATTTGACTAATTTTGCTAATAATTTACCAGATTTGTTGCCATGTCTATAATAACGTCCCTGTCTGTGTATGTTAAGTTTGTTATCTTGTTGAGCCAAAAATGTGTCCCTAGTTTGTTTAAGATCATAGTAGTTTTCTTTTGCAAGATGTACCGAGTCCACGGTTTCATCCTTACTTGTGGGATATTATCCTTCCTAACAGGAAGTGGCAAAGAGAGCACCACAGCAGAGCTGTCTATATAGCTCCCCCCTTAACTCCACCCCCCAGTCATTCTCTTTGCCGGCTCTAAGCAGGAAGGGTAAAGTTAAAGAGGTGATAAACTGTTAGTTTTTATTATATCTTCAAGCAAGAGTTTGTTATTTTTAAATGGTACTGGTGTGTACTATTTACTCTCAGGCAGGAGATAGATGAAGATTTCTGCCTAGAGGATGATGATCTTAGCATTTGTAACTAAGGTCCACTGCTGTTCCCACAGAAGCTGAGGAGTACAGGAAAACTTCAGTGTGAGGAACGGTTTCTTACTATACAGCAATGAGGTATGTTCAGTATCCCCATAAGGGGAAGGGTAAGCAGTAATCCTAGTCTTAGAAGGGGCTTTACTAGTTTGCATAAAGGGCTTAACTTATGGGCACTCAGTTTGAATGATATATAACCAAACGTTTGTGTGTTCTGGGAGTAACGTTTTTATTATTTGAAGGGACAACTGTATTGAGGGTACACTTGGCTTTTTTGGGGTTTTGATAACCCACATGGCTGAAAAAAACGGCCTTAGTAACATCGAGTGCGGTGGGCGGGGCCTAATTTTGCGCCTCAGTTGCGCAGTTGTTTTCTATAGACAAGCAGCAAGCTACAACACCGGAGGGTCCTGGGGAACTTCTTGGGCCTAATCGAAACTTTATCCCCACATTATCAATCCCTAAGGGCAGGTAGGCGCCACAGCAGAGCTGTGGCAAGGTGCTGACAGGGGTTTTACCGTTTTTTGGCACTTGGTCAATCCGGTTTTCTTATTTGGGGGTTAAATGTTAAATTGCTTATGGTGCAATCTTACTATAGCTTAGTGTGTCTACTACAAAAAGTTCGGAAAATTTGAAGTAATTTTAAGCAGTTTTGCAGTTGTGTATGCCTTTTTTTCTCTGAAAGGCACAGTACAGTTTTTGAAAATTGTTGTTTTTTCATTAAATAAGGTGTTTTCCAAGCTTGCTTGTCTCATTACTAGCCTGTTCAACATGTCTGACACTGAGGAAACTCATTGCTCAATTTGTTTAGAAGCCATTGTGGAACCCGCTCCTAGAATGTGTCCCACTTGTACTGATATGTCTATAAATTGCAAATAGCATTTTTTTTTTTTATTTTTTTTTTATTGAGGACCTTTTCAAAACATACAATTGATAGTTGCCAAAGCATACATACAAAAGAAAGCAAATTGTTACAGGGTAGGCTACAAAACAAGTGAAGGAAATGCGCAGTATAATTAAATGACAAATGGCTATGCCTGAAATATAAATGGAATATAACATTAAAATATTACAAAAATACTGAACGGGAAATGTAACTACTTTAAACTTCCATAAATATAGCTACATAAAATATAAGAGTTGAAAAAGTAAGAGGGGATTATATGTGAGGTTGCCACAGGGAAGGGGTCTCCACCGCCAAGCTTAGTGAGGGGATAGATAATATTCAGCCAAAGTCAAAAGTGGCAAATCATGCCCAGACCATGTTCCAGAGTAAATACACACCCATATTGAAAGTTTATAAATGATTACTAGGAACCAGAAAAAGTGAAGAGATAAATAGATGTCCCGTTACCTCGGCCGCTAGGAACAAGACACCACCTTAAAATGGTTCATTAAGGCATTATGGGTTTAATAGGGATCAAAGGCTGTAATGTAGTCTAGGGCATAGATGAGTGGGTAGCTAAATACCCTTTCTATATAAAAGCAGTAAAGGAGCATATAGGTAATGTAACATTTAGGGATCGGACATACTACTGTATATCGAAAAGTGATTAATAAAACACAGCTAGGGGGCATGCAAGTAGGGAATGTGTGGTCCTCAGATAATTATGTGTTCATTCTAAGCAACCAGCTCAAACACACATAAAATATAAAACACAATGGCTATAGGATTAAATACTCATATGGTTAGTTCCTATCTTGTTACACTGAGCCTGATATCCCTATACATGCAGTAAATACTATTATGTCATCACAAAACTTACTTGCAGATAATATACTTATTGTTGAAATGGAGATTCAGAAGTATTATAAATGTATAAAGGGATAGCATTAAAGGCTACAACTGCAGGGATAAATGACTCAACAATGTTAAATCAGAACACTAGTGAACACAGATTATTATGAATAACTAGATGGATGGTGGGAAGCATTAAGCAGGGCACAAAGTGTTGCTAGGCATGAAACATTCGGTATGCCATAGATATTTAAAACTTTGAAGGACTCGCCATAAGACCCTGGAGTAGTCTTGTATGAAATACTGGGATATAAACTGTTATAAGAAGGGAACCATAACCCCACTCTCACAGTGGAACAGTTGCCCGCTACATAAAATAAAACTTATCTAGGATATCTGGTATGCCATGTTTTAAACACTATATCGCTAAATGGGGGGGAGTTTTGACTTTTAAACTTGGTGATGTCAAACAATAGTGTTCCAACAGAAATATATCCATAATATATACACCATTATTAACAGTATTATGACCAATACGATCCATCACAACCCCAGCTAGATTGCAGCAAGGCCACCCAGAAACGGGTACAATATTCATGTAGTCTGCCTTGGGATAGAAGTTGGTCGGCTTGCTCCAGCCACCTTTGCTGCCAAGAAGGAAGCGGCCCAAATCAGACCGCCAGGATCCCATTGCAGTTGTAGCGATACCGCAAAGACAAGGATACTAGGTAAAGTAGAGCAGTGTGTTTCCTCCAGCCGTCTGCAGAAACTGTTCCCAATAAGGTTACACACTGGAGAGCCCACGGACACTTGTTCTGAAGTGATAGTAAGCAGTGTAAATGCTCGAGAGCAGTGCATTTCTTCCAGCTGTTTATACATAATGTTCCTGGAAAAGTCACTCGCTGGAGAATGCACTGATATTTGATCGGAAGCCCTCTGTTGCAATGTAAATGTTAGTTGGTTCACCGCTGTAGTGGTCACACAATCACCTGGCCGGGTAATGCAATAAAATACGCTACTGTCTAGCTGTTCAGCTCTGTCCCCGTCAGCCGCTCCATTAGGTATCACAAAAGTACTTTGCAAGTCCCTTGCCAATCTTTTAGGAGTGGGTTGCGGGCTCCAGGGTTCCAGATTGCCATCAAGAATGTCAGCGGTCTCCCGCTCTGTCAATACAGGCTCCCTCTGAGTGGCTGCATGGAATAAGTGGTTATTCCCAGGACTGAATGCATCATGCAAAATAATCTCAAATGCAGTATGATGTTCCTTTAGCAAGCGATCCAGGTCCCTCAAGATATCTGTAGTCCATTCCATAATCTTCAATATAGATCTGTAGTCAGGCAGATTAGGGGTTGGATGCTTTGAGATCAGCACAACGTGCTGCCTAACGACAAGGCCCAGTTGGACCTCGCCGGGGGGTAAATAAAAGGCCTCAGCCCTAGAATGTGCTCCGGGTGCTCAAAGTTGCGATCCTCAAAGAGTGAATAGGCTCATTTAAAGCAGGATCTATAGTGCTTCAAAAATCATGCTATGTGGCGAATAAATGAGCCGTCTGGAGTGCTATTTTAAGTAAAAATAATGGAAGGTCTAGAGCAGAGTGGTAATGTGCGACCTATCATGGCCGCCTCCCGGAAGTTCCCCCCAAACAGCATATTTTGACTTATAAGAGTTTGGCACTGGATGATTCTCAGACAGAAGGGAATCAGGTTTTGCCATCTAGTTCTCCCCAAGTGTCACAACCTGTAACGCCAGCACAAGTGACGCCAAGTACCTCTAGTGCGTCTAATTCTTTTACCTTGCAAGATATGGCCTCAGTTATGAATACTACCCTCACAGAGGTTTTATCTAAACTGCCTGGGTTGCAAGGGAAGCGCAGTAGCTCTGGGTTAAGAATGAATGCTGAGCCTTCTGACGCTTTAGTAGCCGTATCCGATATTCCTTCACAATGTTCAGAGGTAGGGATGAGAGATTTGCTCTCTGAGGGAGAGATTTCTGATTCAGGAAAAATGTTCCCTCAGACAGATTCAGATATGACGGCATTTAAATTTAAGCTAGAACACCTCCGTTTATTGCTCAGGGAGGTTTTAGCGACTCTGGATGATTGTGACCCTATTGTAGTTCCAGAGAAATTGTGTAAAATGGACAAATATTTAGAGGTTCCTGTTTACACTGATGTTTTTCCGGTCCCTAAGAGGATTTCGGACATTGTTACTAAGGAGTGGGATAGACCAGGTATTCAATTCGCTCCCCCTCCTGTTTTTAAGAAGATGTTTCCCATATCTGACACCATGCGGGACTCATGGCAGACGGTCCCTAAGGTGGAGGGAGCTATTTCTACTCTGGCTAAGCGTACAACTATACCTATTGAGGACAGTTGAGCTTTCAAAGATCCTATGGATAAAAAATTAGAGGGTCTCCTAAAGAAAATTTTTGTTCATCAGGGTTTTCTTCTCCAGCCTATAGCGTGCATTGTTCCTGTAACCACTGCAGCTGCCTTTTGGTTTGAGGCTCTAGAAGAGGCTCTTCAGGTGGAGACCCCACTAGATGATATTCTGGACAGAATTAGGGCTCTTAAGCTAGCTAATTCTTTCATTACAGACGCCGCTTTTCATCTAGCTAAGTTAGCTGCAAAGAATTCAGGTTTTGGCATTTTAGCGCTTAGAGCGTTATGGCTTAAGTCCTGGTCGGCTGATGTGTCATTAAAATCTAAGCTTTTGACCATCCCTTTCAAAGGTAAGACCCTATTCAGGCCTGAACTGAAAGAGATCATTTCAGACATCACTGGAGGGAAGGGTCATGCCCTCCCTCAGGATAAGTCAAATAAGACGAGGACCAAACAAAATATTTCTCCAACATTGGTGTGTCCGGTCCACGGTGTCATCCATTACTTGTGGGATATTCTCCTCCCCCACAGGGAAAGGCAAGGAGAGCACACAGCAAGAGCTGTCCATATAGTCCCTCCCAGGCTCCGCCCCCCCAGTCATTCTCCTTGCCGCTCTGAACAAGTAGCATCTCCTCGGGGATGGTGAGGAGTTTGCGGTGTTTAGTTGTAGTTTTTTATTCTTCTATCAAGAGTTTGTTATTTTAAAATAGTGCTGGTATGTACTATTTACTCTGAAACAGAAAGAGATTTCTGTTTGTGAGAGGATTATGATTTTAGCAGCAGTTACTAAAATCGTTTGCTGTTTCCACACAGGACTGTTGAGATGAGATAACTTCAGTTGGGGGAAACAGTTAGCAGGCTCTTCTGCTCAAGGTATGACTAGCCATATTTCTAACAAGACTGTGTAATGCTGGAAGGCTTTCATTTTCCCCTCATGGGGATCGGTAAGCCATTTTCTTAGTCTCAAACAGAATAAAGGGCTTATTATGGGCTATAAACTGGTAGACACTTTTAGGGGCTAAATCGATTGCTTTATTTAAGTATTATATGCAGTTTGAAGTTGTATTTCACACTTTTATAACATTGGGGAACGTTTTTAGTACCAGGCACTTGTTAAGACACCTTCCCAGTCAGGAAGGGCCTTTCTCTGTAGTAGGCAGAGCCTCATTTTCACGCCATTACTGTGCAGTTAATTTTGAGTTCAGTACATGCAGCTGCATGTGTGAGGGTCTGGAATCCACTAAAAACGTTCCTAGAAGGCTTCATTTGGTATCATATACCCCCCTGGGATTGTTGAAGTTGCAGCAAAGGCTGTGGCTGGGACTGTAAGGGGGTTAAAATTAAAAACGGCTCCGGTTTCCACATTTTAAGGGTTAACAGCTTGAAAATTGGGGTGCAATACTTTGAATGTATTAAGACACTGTGGTAAAGATTGGATAATTCCTTCATAGTTTTTCACATATTCAGTAATAAAGTGTGCCCTGTTTAACATTTAAAGAGACAGTAACGGTTTTGTTTTAAAACGGTTTTTGTGCTTTATTAACCAGTTTAAGCCTGTTTAACATGTCTGTACCTTCAGATAGATCATGTTCTATATGTATGGTAGCCAATGTGGTTCCCCCTTCAAATATGTGTGATAATTGTGCCATAGCGTCCAAACAAAGTAAGGACAGTACTGCCACAGATAATAAAGTTGCCCAAGATAATTCATCAGATGAAGGGAGTAGACATAGTTCTACATCATCTCCTTCTGTGTCTATACCAGTTATGCCCGCGCAGGCGACCCCTAGTACTTCTAGCGCGCCAATGCTTGTTACTATGCAGTAATTGACGGCAGTAATGGATAACTCCATAGCTAATATTTTATCCAAAATGCCAGCATTTCAGAGAAAGCGCGATTGCTCTGTTTTAAACACTGTAGAGCAGGAGGGCGTTGATGATCATTTTTCTGTCATACCCTCACACCAATCTGAAGTGGCAGTGAGGGAGGGTTTGTCAGATGTTGAAATTTCTGATACAGGAAGAATTTCTCAGCAGGCAGAACCTGATGTTGTGACATTTAAATTTAAATTAGAGCATCTCCGCGCATTACTTAAGGAGGTGCTATCTACTCTGGATGATTGTGACAATCTGGTCAACCCAGAAAAATTGTGCAAGATGGACAGTTCCTTGAGGTCCCGGTGCACCCTGATGCTTTTCCGATACCTAAACGGGTGGCGGACATAGTGAATAAGGAGTGGGAGAAGCCAGGCATACCTTTTGTCCCTCCTCCTATATTTAAGAAATTGTTCCCTATGGTCGACCCCAGGAAGGACACATGGCAAACAGTCCCTAAGGTCGAGGGGGAGTTTTCTACTCTAGCCAAGCGCACGACCATTCCTATTGAGGACAATTGTGCTTTCAAAGATCCTATGGATAAAAAATTGGAGGGTTTGCTTAAAAAGATTTTTGTACAGCAAGGTTACCTCCTTTAACCTATTTCGTGCATTATTCCTGTCACTACAGCGGCATGGTTCTGGTTCGAGGAACTGGAAAAGTCGCTCAGTAGGGAGACTCCGTATGAGGAAGTCATGGACAGAATTTACGCACTTAAGTTAGCTAATTCCTTTATTTTAGACGCCGCTTTGCAGTTAGCGAGGTTAGCGGCAAAAAATTCAGGGTTTACAATTGTGGCGCGCAGAGCGCTCTGGCTAAAGTCTTGGTCGGCGGATGTATCTTCCAAGACAAAATTGCTTAATACCCCTTTCAAAGGTAAGACCCCTTTTGGGCCAGAATTGAAAGAGATTATTTCAGTCATCACTGGGGGAAAGGGCCATGCCCTCCCACAAGATAAACCTTTCAAGGCTAAGAATAAGTCCAATTTTCGTTCCTTTCGCAATTTCAGGAACGGACCGGCTTCCAACTCGGCAGCCTCTAGACAAGAGGGTAACGCTTCCCAGACTAAACCAGCTTGGAAATCAATGCAAGGCTGGAACAAGGGTAAACAGGCCAAGAAACCTGCTGCTGCTACCAAGACAGCATGAAGAGGTAGCCCCCGATCCGGAACCGGATCTAGTAGGGGGCAGACTCTCTCTCTTTGCTCAGGCTTGGGCAAGAGATGTTCAGGATCCCTGGGCACTAGAAATAGTCTCTCAGGGTTATCTTCTAGAATTCAAGGAACTACCCCCAAGGGGAAGGTTCCACATGTCTCACTTATCTTCAAACCAAGTAAAGAGACAGGCATTCTTGCATTGTGTAGAAGACCTGTTAAAGATGGGAGTGATACTCCCAGTTCCAACTGTGGAACAAGGTCAGGGGTTTTACTCAAATCTGTTTGTAGTTCCCAAAAAAAGAGGGAACTTTCAGACCAATTCTGGATTTAAAAATTCTAAACAAATTTCTCAGAGTGCCATCGTTCAAAATGGAAACTATTCGAACGATTTTACCTACAATCCAGGAGGGTCAATTTATGACTACCGTGGATCTAAAGGATGCGTATCTGCATATTCCTATCCACAAAGATCATCATCAGTTCCTAAGGTTCGCCTTTCTGGACAAACATTACCAGTTTGTGGCTCTCCCATTCGGACTAGCCACTGCTCCAAGGATTTTCACAAAGGTGCTCGGGTCCCTTCTAGCGGTTCTTAGACCCAGGGGCATTGCAGTGGCACCTTACTTGGACGACATCCTAATTCAAGCGTCGTCTCTTTCAAAGACAAAGGCTCACACAGACATTGTTCTAGCCTTTCTCAGATCTCACGGGTGGTAGGTGAACATAGAAAAAAGTTCCCCGTCTCCGTCAACAAGAGTCCCTTTCTTGGGAACAATAATAGATTCTTTAGAAATGAAGATTTTCCTGACAGATGTCAGAGAGTCAAAGCTTCTAAATGCTTGTCAAGTTCTTCACTCTGTTCTACGGCCTTCCATAGCTCAGTGCATGGAAGTAGTAGGGTTGATGGTTGCAGCAATGGACATAGTTCCTTTTGCGCGAATTCATCTAAGACCATTACAACTGTGCATGCTCAAACAGTGGAATGGGGACTATACAGACTTGTCTCCAGTGATTCAAGTAGATCAGAAGACCAGAGACTCACTCCGTTGGTGGCTGACTCAGGATCACCTGTCCCAGGGAATGAGCTTCCGCAGACCAGAGTGGGTCATTGTCACGACCGACGCCAGTCTATTAGGCTGGGGCGCGGTCTGGGATTCCCTGAAAGCTCAGGGTCTATGGTCTCGGGAAGAGACTCTTCTCCCGATAAACATCCTGGAACTGAGAGCGATATTCAATGCTCTTCGGGCTTGGCCTCAACTAGCAAAGGCCAGATTCATAAGATTCCAATCAGACAACATGACGACTGTTGCTTACTTCAACCATCAGGGGGGAACAAGGAGTTCCCTGGCGATGAGAGAGGTGACCAAGATCATCAAATGGGCGGAGGATCACTCCTACCACCTGTCTGCGATCCACATTCCAGGAGTGGAAAACTGGGAGGTGGATTATCTGAGTCGTCAGACCTTTCATCCGGGGGAGTGGGAACTCCACCCGGAGGTGTTTGCCCAGTTGACCCAATTATGGGGCATTCCAGACATGGATCTGATGGCGTCTCGTCAGAACTTCAAGGTTCCTTGCTACGGGTCCAGATCCAGGGATCCCAAGGCGACTCTAGTGGATGCATTAGTGGCGCCTTGGACATTCAACCTAGCTTATGCGTTTCCACCGTTCCTTCTCATTCCCATGCTGGTAGCCAGGATCAAACAGGAGAAGGCCTCTGTGATTTTGATAGCTCCTGCGTGGCCACGCAGGACTTGGTATGCAGATCTGGTGAATATGTCATCGGCTCCACCATGGAAGCTACCTTTGAGACAGGATCTTCTAGTACAAGGTCCATTCGAACATCCAAATCTAGTTTCTCTCCAGCTGACTGCTTGGAAATTGAACGCTTGATTTTGTCTAAGCGTGGGTTTTCGGATTCTGTGATAGATACTCTGGTACAAGCCAGAAAACCTGTGACTAGAAAGATTACCATAAAATATGGAAAATATATATCTGTTGGTGTGAATCCAAGGGATTCTCATGGAGTAAGATTAAAATTCCTAGGATCCTTTCCTTTCTCCAAGAAGGTTTGGATAAGGGATTATCAGCGAGTTCTCTAAAAGGACAGATTTCTGCTTTATCTGTCTTGTTACACAAACGACTGGCAGCTGTGCCAGATGTTCAAGCTTTTGTTCAGGCTTTGGTCAGAATCAAGCCTGTTTACAGACCCTTGACTCCTCCCTGGAGTCTAAATTTGGTTCTTTCAGTTCTTCAAGGGGTTCCGTTTGAACCCTTACATTCCATAGATATCAAGTTGTTATCTTGGAAAGTTCTGTTTTTGGTTGCTATTCTTCTGCTAGAAGAGTTTCTGAATTATCTGCTCTGCAGTGTAATCCGCCCTATCTGGTGTTCCATTCAGATAAGGTTGTTTTGCGTACTAAACCTGGTTTCCTTCCAAAGGTTGTTTCCAACAAGAATATTAACCAGGAAATAGTTGTGCCTTCTTTGTGTCCGAATCCAGTTTTCAAAGAAGGAACGCTTGTTACACAATTTAGATGTAGTCCGTGCTTTAAGGTTCTATTTAGAAGCAACAAAGGATTTCAGACAAACGTCTTCTCTGTTTGTAGTTTATTCTGGCAAGAGGAGAGGTCAAAAAAAGCTACTGCTACCTCTCTTTCCTTTTGGCTGAAAAGCATCATACGATTGGCTTACGAGACTGCCGGACGGCAGCCTCCTGAACGAATCACAGCTCACTCTACTAGGGCTGTGGCTTCCACATGGGCCTTCAAGAACGAGGCTTCTGTTGATCAGATATGTAAGGCAGCGACCTGGTCTTCTCTGCACACTTTGTCCAAATTCTACAAATTTGATACTTTTGCTTCTTCGGAGGCTATTTTTGGGAGAAAGGTTTTGCAAGCCGTGGTGCCTTCTGTTTAGGTAACCTGATTTGCTCCCTCCCTTCATCCGTGTCCTAAAACTTTGGTATTGGTTCCCACAAGTAATGGATGACACCGTGGACCGGACACACCAATGTTGGAGAAAACAGAATTTATGCTTACCTGATAAATTACTTTCTCCAACGGTGTGTCCGGTCCACGGCCCGCCCTGGTTTTTTAATCAGGTTTGAAGAATTTCTTTCTCTATACACTACAGTCACCACGGCACACTATAGTTTCTCCTTTTTTTCTCCTAACCGTTGGTCGAATGACTGGGGGGGCGGAGCCTGGGAGGGACTATATGGACAGCTCTTGCTGTGTGCTCTCCTTGCCTTTCCCTGTGGGGGAGGAGAATATCCCACAAGTAATGGATGACACCGTGGACCGGACACACCGTTGGAGAAAGTAATTTATCAGGTAAGCATAAATTCTGTTTTTTCGTTCCTTTTGAAACTTCAAGGATGGTCCCGCTTCCTCTTCCCCTGCTGCAAAGCAAGAGGGGAACTTTGCTCAATCCAAGCCAGTCTGGAGACCTAACCAGGCTTGGAACAAGAGTAAACAGGCCAAGAAGCCTGCTGCTGCCACTAAGACAGCATGAAGGGGTAGCTCCCGATCCGGGACCGGATCTAGTAGGGGCAGACTCTCTCTCTTTGCTTAGGCCTGGGCAAGAGACGTTCAGGACTCCTGGGCCGTAGAAATTGTAACCCAGGGGTATCTTCTTGATTTCAAAGATTCTCCTCCAAGGGGGAGATTCCATCTTTCTCAATTGTTTGTAAACCAGACAAAAAGAGAGGCGTTTGTACGCTGTGTAGAAGACCTTTTTACCATGGGAGTGGTCTGCCCAGTTCCGAAAGCAGAACAGGGGCAAGGGTTCTACTCCAATCTGTTTGTGGTTCCTAAAAATGAGGGAACCTTCAGACCAAATCTAGATCTCAAGATCCTAAACCAATACCTAAAAGTTCCATCCTTCAAGATGGAAACCATTCGGACTATTTTACCAATGATCCAAGAGGTTCAATATATGACCACCGTGGACTTAAAGGATGCGTATATCTACACATTCCTATCCACAAAGATCATCACCAGGTCCTCAGGTTTGCCTTTCTGGACAGGCATTACCAGTTTGTGGCTCTTCCCTTCGGGTTGGCCACGGCACCAAGAATCTTCACAAAGGTGCTAGGGTCCCTTCTGGCGGTCCTAAGGCCGCGGGGCATAGCAGTGGCGCCTTATCTAGACGACATCCTAATTCAAGCGTCGACTTTCCAACTAGCCAAGTCTCACACGGACTTAGTGTTGGCCTTTCTAAGATCTCATGGGTGGAAGGTGAACGTAAAAAAGAGTTCTCTTTCCCTTTTCACTAGAGTTTCATATCTAGGGATTCTGATAGACTCGGTGGACATGAAAATATTTCTGACGGAGGTCAGGAAATCAAAGATTTTGACCACCTGCCGAGCTCTTCATTCCATTCCTCGGCCGTCAGTGGCTCAATGTATGGAGGTAATCGGTTTAATGGTAGGGGCAATGGACGTAGTTCCATATGCTCGCTTACATCTCAGACCACTGCAACTATGCATGCTCAGACAGTGGAATGGGGATTATGCAGATTTATCTCCTCAGATAAATCTGGATCTAGAGACCAGAGACTCTCTTCTTTGATGGTTGTCACAGGATCACCTGTCCTGGGGAATGTGTTTCTGCAGGCCAGCGTGGGTTATAGTGACGACGGACGCCAGCCTACTGGGCTGGGTTGCAGTCTGGAATTCCCTGAAAGCACAGGGTTTGTGGACTCAGGAGGAGGCCCTCCTACCGATAAATATTCTGGAATTAAGAGCGATATTCAATATTTTTTTAGGCGTGGCCTCAGCTGGCTTCGGACGGATTCATCAGATTTCAGTCGGACAACATCACGACTGTAGCTTATATCAATCATCAGGGGGGAACAAGGAGTTCCTTAGCGATGATAGAAGTTTCCAGGATAATCTGATGGGCAGAGACTCACTCTTACCATCTATCAGCGATCTATATCCCATTGGTAGAGAACTGGGAGGCAGATTTTCTAAGTCGTCAGACTTTTCATCCGGGGGAGTGGGAGCTCCATCCGGAGGTGTTTGCTCAACTGGTTCAGCTATGGGGCACACCAGAATTGGATCTGTTGGCATCTCGTCAGAACGCCAAACTACCTTGTTACGGATCCAGGTCAAGGGATCCTCATGCAGTACTGATAGATGCTCTAGCAGTACCCTGGTCGTTCAACCTGGCTTATGTGTTTCCACCTTTCCCTCTCCTTCCACGTCTGATTGCCAGAATCAAACAGGAGAGAGCTTTGGTGATTTTGATAGCACCTGCGTGGCCACGCAGGACTTGGTATGCAGACCTGGTGGACATGTCATCTCTGCCACAATTGACTCTGCCACTAAGACAGGACCTTCTGATTCAAGGTCCGTTCAAGCATCCAAATCTAATTTCTCTGCAACTGACTGCTTGGAGATTGAACGCTTGGTTTTATCAAAGCGGGGTTTCTCTGAGTTGGTCACAGATACCTTGATTCAGGCTCGAAAGCCTGTCACCAGGAAAATCTATCATAAGATATGGTGTAAATATCTTTTTTGGTGCGAATCCAAAGGCTACTCATGGAGTAAGATCAGGATTCCTAGGATTTTGTCCTTTCTTCAAGAGGGATTGGAGAAACGATTGTCAGCTAGTTCCTTAAAAGGACAGATATCTGCTTTGTCTATTCTATTGCACAAGCGTCGGGCAGATGTCCCAGATGTTCAGGCTTTTTGTCAGGCTTTAGTTAGAATCAAGCCTGTGTTTAAACCTGTTGCTCCGCCATGGAGTCTAAATTTAGTTCTTAAAGTTCTTCAGGGGGTTCCGTTTGAACCCATTCATTCCATAGATATTAAGCTTCTATCTTGGAAAGTTCTGTTTCTAGTTGCTATCTCTTCAGTTCGAAGAGTTTCTGAACTATCTGCATTACAATGCGACTCGCCTTATCTTGTTTTCCATGCTGATAAGGTGGTTTTGCGTACCAAACCTGGGTTCCTCCCTAAAGTTGTTACTAACAGGAATATCAATCAGGAGATTGTTGTTCCTTCTCTGTGTCCTAATCCTTCTTCTAAGACGGAACATTTATTGCACAACTTGGACGTGGTTCGTGCTTTGAAGTTCTATTGGCAGTCAACCAAAGATTTTCGTCAAATATCTTCTTTGTTTGTTGTTTATTCTGGAAAACGTAGTGGTCAAAAGGCTACGGCTACCTCTCTTTCCTTTTGGCTTAAAAGCATCATCCGTTTGGCTTATGAGACTGCTGGACAGCGGCCTCCTGAAAGAATTACTGCTCACTCTGCTAGAGCGGTGGCTTCCACATGGGCTTTTAAAAATTATGCTTCTGTTGAACAGATTTGTAAGGCTGCAACTTGGTCTTCGCTTCATACCTTTTCCAAATTTTCCAAATTTTATACTTTTGCTTCTTCGGAGGCTATTTTTGGGAGAAAGGTTTTGCAAGCAGTGGTGCCTTCCGTTTAGGCTCCTGTCTTGTCCCTCCCTTCATCCGTGTCCTAAAGCTTTGGTATTGGTATCCCACAAGTAAGGATGAAACCGTGGACTCGGTACATCTTGCAAAAGAAAACAAAATTTATGCTTACCTGATTATTTTTTATTGAAAACTTCAGTCACCTCTGCACCATATAGTTTCTCCTTTTTCTTCCATGGCCTTCGGTCGAATGACTGGGGGGTGGAGTTAAGGGGGCAGCTATATAGGCAGCTCTGCTGTGGTGCTCTCTTTGCCACTTCCTGTTAGGAAGGATAATATCCCACAAGTAAGGATGAAACCGTGGACTTGGTACATCGCAAAAAAAAAGAAATTTATCAGGTAAATTTTGTTTTTCTTAGATGAAGGTGTGGGATCGGAGAGATAATTATTGTATGCTTCCATATGTTTTGAAAGAAATTCATTATCCACCTTTTTAATGTGTTTATTATAGTGTGCTGTTAATGAAGTTATGTGTCCTCTCATTACTGCCTTGGAGGCATGCCAGAATAAGTCTGGAGTAACTTTGTGTGGGTCATTATCTAATGCATAATGCATCCATGAGGTCTTTAAGTGTTGGCGGAAATTTATATTACTATAGAGGTAAGAAGGAAATTTCTATGTTTTATCTGGAGGTTTGATGGGCAGAGGTTGCAGCATTAGGTTGATAGGGGCATGGTCCGAGATTGTGAATTGTCCTGTTTGTGGAGTGTATCTGGGGTGTTATCATAGAGAAGGTTAAAAAATAATCGATTCTTGACATTGTGTGGTGTGCTTTTGATAGACAAGTGAAATCTCTCCCATCTGGGTTTCTCGCTCTCCATACATCAATGAGATTCAAAGAATCTTTAAATAACGTGATCAAAGTCACTTCCTTTTTATATCTGGCTATCTGTTTCCTTGAGGTTCTCGATATGGCAGGATCTTTGAACCTGTCCAGGGGAAGAACCTGAGCTAGGTTGAAATCACCCCCCATAATTATGGAAGCATTATAAGTGACCAGTTTTGCTAATAGTGTTGTCCAAAAGACGGAGCTATACTCATTGGGGCCATAAACATTACAGATGGTGTACGTGAGAGTGTTAACATGTAGAAGTGCAAAGATATATCTGCATTTTGGTCCATCTCAACCTGTGAAAAGGATACCGAGAGGCCCTTTCTCACCAAAATAGTAACCCCCCTTTTCCTTCCCTCAATTGGGGAGTATAATATCTGGCCCACCCAGCGGATTTTTTAATTTCTCATGTTCTCATGTTCCTCTGCAGTTTCTTGAAGCAAGGCTAAGTCCGTGTGTAAGGAGTTTAAATGTTGTAAGATTATGCTTCTCTTGTGATGCTGCCTACGTTCCAAGATGTTATCTTAAGAGGTAGGGCCATGGAGATATTTAAAAAGTTTTGTGAAAATAAATGCTATGTATATAAAACTGAAAACACATAGGGCTTGTAGAAAGGAACCTATTGGGATTGTGGTACTTCAGTTGCTGAGGAAGGGGTTTGACCCTGTCTTAACATATGATGTGAAGTATATGTCTGCTGGTGCAGGTGAACCTATGAGGTGTACAGCATATGTACTAAGAATCACTATGAGATGAAAAACCGGGCTGACCCTTAAAAGGACACGGTCTGGAGGAGGCAAAACCGGAGACACCCGAGCATTCACTTGGTAGTGGCTAGGAAGGAAGGATGCTGGTGTGGGGTAAAAAAGTCAACAATATCCATAATGCAATAGCACCTGTGAAACAAAATAGCAGTAACTGGACAATATTAAAATAGCAAAATGTGAGAGGGAGGAACCCCTGTCTAAACAATATTGTCTGTGCACAAATAAATGAGGAATGTGTTAGAGAAAAAGGGGGGGGGCAGCTGTGTGTGAAGGACACTTTTTACATGTAGTAGATATAGGTATACCATAAGTGCCTTGATGGGGAAAAGTGATGGCACATCAGATATGTAATGGCCATTTTTAATATGGCTTAGATAACAGCATATTATAAATATATTGATGCAAGGAAATTCAGGAAATACATTTAGGATAAGAAGTGGGCTCCAGGAGCCCTTCGCCTCAAACACACAACCAGTATAAATATAAAAGTTATCTAGAACAGTAGATAACAAGCAAAATAACATGTAGAGATGCAGGACTATACGCCCCGCACAGCAAAATATTAATATTAGGACAAAAAAAATAGTACAAAGCAATACCAATAAGTGCATAGGCAGCAACTTAGTAACTTTGGATAGTGTAATATACGCTCCTTACATAAAATGCATGCCAGGCCCAGGTTAAAGAAGTTAAAGGGACAGCCTACACCAGAATTTGTATTGTTTTAAAAGATAGATAATCCCTTTATTACCCATTCCCCAGTTTTGCATAACCAGCACAGTTATAATAATATACTTTTAACCTCTGTGATTATCTTGTATCTAAGCCTCTGCAAACTGACCCTTTATTTCAGTTCTTTTGACAGACTTGCAGTTTAGCCAATCAGTGCCTGCTCCCAGATAACTTCACGTGCACGAGCACAGTGTTATCTATATGAAATACGTGAACTAACACCCTCTATTGGTGAAAAACTGTTAAAATGCATTCTGAAAAGAGGTGGACATCAAGGTCTAAGAAATTAGCATATGAATCTCCTAGGTTAACCCTTCAACTAAGAATACCAAGAGAACAAAGCAAAATTGGTGATAAAAGTAAATTGGAAAATTGTTTAAAATGACATGCTCTATCTGAATCATGAAAGTTTATTTTGGCCTAGACTGTCCCTTTAAACAAATATCTATGGCCTGGGGGTTTTCTTGTATTTTGGAACATTAAATTGTAATTTAAGCAGTGTAGTTCCATGATGAAAACAGGCAACACAAGTATTAGCACCTGTAAATAGAAAACAGCATACATTTTATAACAAAACATAGGCTATGAATAAAGATACTTTGTCCTGTCCCCTTTCTGAAGCCAGGTAGGCCTGCACTGCTGCAGGCGTATGGAAGATCTTGGGTCCCGATAAGGTCTGAAGTTTCAGTTTGGCTAGGTACAAGAGAGCAAACTGACAACCTTGTTCATGAAGGTAAGAGCAAAGTGGTGCAAAGTCTTTGCGTGTTCCAGTTACCTCTACAAAGAAGTCCTGGAACAGCAAAAGACAGTCTTCCTCATATTTAATTTCTTTCGCGGATCTATAGGCTATTAATAGGGCCAATTTGTCCTGATAATTCAAGCATTTGAAGATAACTTGACGTGGCCTTTCCTTTGAGTTTCCCAGATGCCTATCTGGACCTATGCGGTGTGATCTTTCAATGTCGAGCGGCTGATAATCTTGGGATATTCCAAGAAGTTTAGGAAGGGTAGAGGCTACAAAGTCAAGCAGGTCTTTATCTCTGACAGTTTCTGGTACTCCCACAATGCGTAGATTTTTGCGTCTACTGCGGTTTTCTAAGTCCTCCACTGTGTCTTGTAAATATTGGTTCTGTTTTAAGAGATTTTTTTTTCTCTTAAACAAGCTTTATTGATTCAAAGTAAAAAGATATTGTGTATACATAGGAGAAACAACAGAATATTACATTTTCATTGTTCAGTACCAAATACAATAAAAGTAAATTAGCATCAACCGGTATTTTACAAGGTATCTCAATCTCCTGTCAACCATTATTCAATACGCATCGTAATAAACATCATTGCATATAAAGCCTGCTATGTTTTTTTATTTTTTCTTCTTTTCTCACCATCTCTCGTTATATACTTAAAGTTATGGTTAACATGAAAATGTGTGTCAAACAAACAAAAAAAAAAAAAGGGGGGGGGGAGGGAGACTGAGAGAGGGAGGGGGAAGGGAAAGAAGGGAGAATTCATCACAATCACAGTTTGTCTCAGTTCAGCCATGTTTGCCTAAACACCAGTGGCCAGCATCAACTCATGAGTACCTATCTGATTAATTTTGAGGTAGTGGAATCTTTCCAAAATAAGCAGCTCATCAACTACATGAACCCATTCCTCCAGTGTTGGGACTACCCCCGTTTTCCATTTGTTTTAAGAGATTTTTTAGCGATATTTCCAATTCTTGTTGCCTATCTTCAACTCCCAAAATTCTTTGCTCTGCAGCAGAGAGTTGTGTTTAAAACATCCTTACCTCACTGGATACCCCGGCCTGTAGGGTGTCCATTTTTGGCAAGAGAAAAGCTTTGAGTTCCTGCAGTAGGGGAGTATGATTTCCTGAGGAACTTTCCTCATTTTCTAGTTGTGAGGTGTTTGCATGAACTTCTGCAGCGTGTTTTAGCTTCCTTTCTTGTGTTTTGGATCTGTGGCTCATGGTTTCTTTTACATGCGGGGGCAGCCTATGAAAATAGTCGTCCACTTTCATAGAACAGAAGATAGGGAATTATACAGATGATGTATTGAATATAGGCCACTAGATGGTACTGTTGTTTCGCTCAGGAGACTAAAGTTTGCTGTGAGTGGAAAACAAATCTAGTGTGTACACAGAAAGAAATAATACAGTATCGGCTAGATTACAAGTTTTGTGGTAAGAGCTGCTCAGTAATAACTTGCAAGTTATTGCACCGCTAACTTCCCTACAGCGCTGGTATTACAGGTTTTAAAAAAAACGGCGTTATCAGGCAAGAAGTGAGCGTAAAGCAAAATTGAGCTCCATACCTCACTCCAATACCAGTGCTGCTGAAAGCCACGGTGAGCTGGTTTTACGTGCTCTTGCACGATTTCCCCATAAACATCAATGGGGAGAGCTGGCTGAAAAAAAGTCTAACACCTGCAAAAAAGCAGCGTAAAGCTCTGTAACGCAGCCCCATTGATTCCTATGGGGAAACTAAATTTATGCTTACACCTGACACCCTAACCTAAACCCTGAGTCTAAACACCCCTAATCTTACATTTATTAACCCCTAATCTGCCGCTCCCGACATTGCCGACACCTACATTATACTTATTAAGCCCTAATCTGCCGTTCCGGACATCATAATAAACATATTAACCCCTAAACCGCCGCACTCCCACATCACAAACACTAGTTAAATATTATTAACCCCTAATCTGCCACCCCTAACATCGCCGCCACCTACCTACATTTATTAACCCCTAATCTGCCGCCCTCAATGTCGCCTCCACTATACTAAATTTATTAACCCCTAAACCTAAGTCTAACCCTAACACCCCCTAACTTTAATATAATTAAAATAAATCTAATTAAAAATTCCTATTATTAACTAAATAATTCTTATTTAAAACTAAATACCTGTAAAATAAACCCTAAGCTAGCTACAATACAACTAATAGTTACATTGTATCTATCTTAGGTTTTATTTTTATTTTACAGGAAAGTTTGTATTTATTTTAACTAGGTAGAATAGTTAGTAAATAGTTATGAACTATTTACTAACTACCTAGCTAAAATAAATACAACGTTACCTGTAAAATAAAACCTAACCTGTCTTACACTAACACCTAACCTTACACTACAATTAAATAAATTAGATAAAATAAATTAACTAAATTACAAAAAACACAAACACTAAATTACACAAAATAAAAAATAAATTATCAGATATTTAAACTAATTACACCTAATCTAATAGCCCTATCAAAATAAAAAAGCCCCCCCCAAAATAAAAAAAACCCCTAGCCTAAACAACCAATAGCCCTTAAAAGGGCCTTTTGCGGGGCATTGCCCCAAAGAAATCAGCTCTTTTACCTGTAAAAAAAATACAAACAACCCCCCCAACAGGAAAACCCACCATCCACACAACCAACCCCCCAAATAAAATCCTAACTAAAAATACCTAAGCTCCCCATTGCCCCGAAAAGGGCATTTGTATGGGCATTGTCCTTAAAAGGGCATTTAGCTCTTTTTCAAGTGCCCAAACCCTAATCTAAAAATAAAACCCACCCAATAAACCCTTTAAAAAACCTAACACTAACCCCTGAAGATCCACTTACAGTTTTGAAGACTGGACATCCATCCTCAACGAAGCCGGGAGAACTCTTCATCCAAGCGGCAAGAAGTCCTCAACGAAGGACTTCTTTTGTGTAATTTTGTGTTTTGTTTTTTTTTGTAATTTAGTTAATTGTATTTAATTAATTTAATTTATTTAATTAATTGTAGTGTAAGGTTAGGTGTAAGACAGGTTAGGTTTTATTTTACAGGTAACTTTGTATTTATTTTAGCTAGGTAGTTAGTAAATAGTTAATAACTATTTACTAATTATTCTACCTAGTTAAAATAAATATAACTTGCCTGTAAAATAAAAATAAAACCTAAGATAGATACAATGTAGTTATATTGTAGCTAGCTTAGGATTTATTTTATAGGTAAGTATTTAGTTTTAAATAGGAATTATTTAGTTAATGATAGGAATTTTTAATTAGATTTATTTTAATTATATTAAAGCTAGTGGGTGTTAGGGTTAGACTTAGGGTTAGGTTTAGGGGTTAATAACTTTAGTATAGTGGCGGGCGACGTTGGGGGCGGCAGATTAGGGGTTAATAACTGTAATGTAGCTTGCGGAGATGTTAGGGACAGCAGATTAGGGGTTAATAATATTTAACTAGTGTTTGCGAGGCGGGAGTGCTGTGGTTTAGGGGTTAATATGTTTATTCTAGTGGCGGCGATGTCTGGAGCGGCAGATTAGGGGTTAATATTTTTATTTTAGTGTGCAATGCGGGAGGGCCTCGGTTAGGGGTTAATAGGTAGTTTATGGGTGTTAGTGTTATTTTTAGCACTTTAGTTATGAGTTTTATGTTACAGCTTTGTAGCGTAAAACCCATAACTACTGACTTTCAGTTTACAGTATGGATCTTGACGGTATAGGCTGTACCGCTCACTTTTTGGCCTCTAAGGCAGATTTGTAATACCGGCGATATGGAAGTCCCATTGAAAAAGGACTTTTTGAAAGCTGCGGTAATTATGTTGCGTTATGGCCAAAAAAGTGTGCGGTGGGGCTAGACTCATAATACCAGCGGTAGTGGAAAAGAGCCTTAACACTGCTTTTTCACCCATACCGAAAAACTCGTAATCTAGCCGTACGTTCTCAATTCTTGTTTTCCCTTTTCACCCCTTTTGCAAGTCTCTAATAAACTGAGGATCTGTAGATAACAAAATTTATGCTTATCTGATAAATTTCTTTCTTTCCTGACACGGTGAGTCCACGGATCATCTAATTACTATTGGGAATATTACTCCTGCCCAGCAGGAGGCGGCAAAGAGCACCACAGCAAAGCTGTTAAATATCACCTCCCTTTCCACGAACCCCAGTCATTCGACCGAAGCAAAGGAGAGAAAGGAAGCAACAAGGTGCAGAGGTGTCTGAAGTTTATAACAAAAAACCCTGTCCTTAAGAAAACAGACCAGGCCGTGTACTCACCGTGTCAAGAAATAAATAAATTTATCAGGTAAGCATACATTTTGTTTTCTTTCTAATGACACAGTGAGTCCACGGATCATCTAATTACTATTGGGAATCAATACCCAAGCTAGAGGACACAGATGATAAGGGAGGGACAAGACAGGGAACCTAAACGGAAGGCACCACTGCTTGAAGAACCTTTCTCCCAAAAGAAGCCTCAGCCGAGTATCAAAAGTATCAAATTTATAGAATTTAGAAAAAGTATGAAGAGAGGACCAAGTTGCAGCCTTGTAAATCTGTTCCACAGAAACTTCATTTTTGAATGCCCAGGAAGATGAAGCAGCCCTCGTAGAATGAGCCGTAACTTTCTCAGGAGGCTGCTGTCCAGCAGTTTCATAAGCCAAGTGAATGATACTCTTCAGCCACAAAGAAAGAGAAGGATCTGTAGCTTTCTGCTCTTTACGTTTTCCAGAGAAAACCACAAACAGAGCAGAAGACTGACGAAAATCCTTAGTCGCCTGTAAATAGAATTTCAATGCATGCTCCATGTCCAAATTGTGCAGCAGACATTCCTTCTGAGAAGAAGGGTTAGGACACAAGGAAGTAACAACAATCTCCTGATTAATGTTCCAATCTGAAACCACCTTAGGGAGAAACCCTAACTTAGTACAGAAAACTATTTTATCCGAATGAAAAAAAGTCAAGGAGAATCATACTGTAATGCTGAGAGCTCTGAAACTCTATGAGCAGATGAAATAGCAACAAGAAACAAAACCTTCCAAGATAACAACTTAATATCTAAGGAATGCATAGGCTCAAACGGATCCTGTTCAAGAACTTTAACAACTAGACTAAGACTCCAGGGAAGAATAACTGGCTTAAACAGGCCTGATTCTGACCAAGGCCTGACAGAATGATTGCACATCTGGTACATCCGCCAGACATTTATGTAACAAAATAGACAAGGCAGATATTTGACCCTTTAGGGAGCTTTTCCGATAAACCCTTCTCCAAACCCTCTTGGAGAAAAGACAAAATTCTAGGAATCCGAACTCTACTCCATGAGTAGCTTTTGAATTCACACCAATGCAGATATTTACGTTATATCTTATGGTAAATCTTTCTAGTCACAGGCTTACGAGCCTGAATCATGGTCTCAATGACCGATAAAATGAAGCGTTCAATCTCCAAGCAGTCAGCTTCAGAGAAACTAGGTTTGAATGAAGGAAGGGCCCTTGAAGTAGAAGGTCCTTCCTCAATGGAAGTCTCCATGGTGGAAGAAATACTATCTCCACCAGGTCTGCATACCAGATCCTGCGAGGCCACACCGGTGCTATGAGGATCACCGACACTCTCTCTTGTTTGATTCGAGGAATGACTCAAGGAAGGAGAGCGAATGGGGAAATAGGTATGCAAGACTGAAATTCCAAGGTACCGCCAGAGCCTCTATCAGTACCGCCTGAGGATCCCTTGACCTCGACCCATACCTTGGAAGCTTGGCATTCTGCTGAGATGCCATGAGATCCATCTCCGGCTGTCCCCATTTGAGAATCAAACTGGAAAACACTTCCGGATGGAGTTCCCACTTCCCTGGGTGAAATGTCTGTATGCTCAGAAAATCTGCCTCCCAGTTGTCCACTCCTGGGATGTGGATCGCCGACAGGCATCAGTTGTGAGACTCCGCCCACTGAATTATCTTGGCTATCTCTGCCAAGGCCAAGGAACTCCGAGTTCCCCCCTGATGGCTGATGTAAGCCACTGAAGTTATGTTGTCTGACTAGAACCTGATAAACCGGGCCAAAGCTAACTGAGGCCAGGCCAGAAGAGCATTGAAAATGGCTCTCAGCTCCAGAATGTTTATGGGTAAAACAGACTCCGACCGAGTCCATGTCCCCTGAGCTTTTAGAGAGCCCCAGACTGCTCCCCATCCCAGTAGGCTGGCGTCTGTTGTTACAATCACTCAGGTGGGTCTGTGGAAGCAGGTTCCCTGGGAGAGATGATCCTGAGACAACCACCAAAGAAGAGAATCTCTTGTCTCCTGCTCCAGATGTAATCATGGAGACAGATCCACATAATCTCCTGATCATGCATAACTGCAGAGACCTGAGGTGGAAACAGGCAAACAGGATGATGCCCATTGCTGCTACCATATGACCGATTACCTCCATACATTGAGCCACTGATGGCTGAGGGGAGGACTGAAGCACTAGACAGGAATCGAAAATCTTTGTGGGATTTTGCTTGTTGGAAGGATGGCGCCTGAACCAGAATGTCGTCCAGATAAGGCACCACTGCAATGACCCGCAGTCGGAGCATCCCAGAACGTTTGAGAAAAATCTGGGAGCTGTGGCAAGGCCGAATTGAAGAGCCACCAACTGGAAGTGTTTGTCTAGAAATGCAAACCTCAGAAACTTGTGATGATCCCTGTGGATGGGAACATGCAGGTACGCATCCTTTAAATCTACAGTTGTCATAAATTGACCCTCTTGAACCAAGGGAAGAATGGAGCGAATAGTTTCCATCTTGAAGGACGGTACTCTGAGGAATTTGTTTAGACTTTTGAGATCTAAAATTGGTCTGAAGGTTCCCTCTTTTTTGGGGACCACGAACATATTGGAGTAGAACTCCAGACCCTGTTCCTGCATTGGGACAGGAACTATCACTCCTAGGTCGGAAAGGTCCTGAACACAGAGTAAGAACGCCTCTTTTTTTATCTGGTCTACAGATAATCTTGAAAGCAGAAACCTGCCCCTGGGAGGAAAAGTCTTGAACTCTAGCTTGTATCCCTGGGACATGATGTCTACCTCCCAGGGATCCTGAACATCCTGAACCCAAGCCTGAGCAAAGAAGGAAAGTCGCCACATAATAAAATTAACATATAAATATATATATAAAAAATGCACTGCTATTGTGACAATACATAAAATCTCTCTTCATAAGTCTTATAAGCAAGTACCCTTGTGTGTTTCACAGGATTAACAGAATATAACAATCCAAAGATTAGACGTTTATTCAAGTGGCTCCTCATGAAACTTTTTTATCATTGGCTCTAAAAGGGACTTCTTTGTTTGTACATCCTGGCTTACCACATGAAGATTTATTGCTTATAAGACTTATGAAGAGAGATTTTATGTATTGTGACAATTCCTTTTTTATGTGACTATAAGAACAGATATATCCTTATATATAAAATAGTTCTCAAATAGTGACCGGTCACTTTAATAGTAAGTTTTAGCTGAAGAACAGTGCGTTTATATATATATATATATATATATATATATATATATATATATATATATATATATATATATATATATGTTAATTTTATTATGTGGCAATAAATTTAGATTTTTTACATCATTTATGTGAATTAGAATTATATCTATTATATAAATATCATCTAAGTAAACTAGAACGTCATCCTTCCTCTGATTGATTATTTGTGCTGTTGAAGCGCTGTTCCACACTTTTTCTTCTTTTTTTTAATGCCATTTATTTACATACAGCAGGGAGAGCTGTACATTTGGAATAGCTTAAATTATCATTGGGGTCGCGCTTGGGCATATCCCTCTGTGTGCTCCAGGAAGGCTTGGACTGTTCCTGCTTGGAAGAAGGAGAGGAAGGTTTACGCTTGAAGTTTCGCAAGGAACGAAAATATCTCTGACGTCCCTTCTGCTTATTTCTCTTATCCTGCGGGAGGAAATGGCCCTTTCCTGCCATAATGTCAGACATTATTTCCGTCAATCCCGGCCCAAACAAGGTCTTTCCCTTGTAAGGGATCTCCAAAAGCTTAGACTTAGATGACACATCCGCAGACCAACCATAAAGCTCTGCGTGCCAGCACAGCAAAACCCGAAATATTTGCTCCCAGTTTAATAACCTGTAGGGAAGCGTCCGTAATAAAGGAATTGGCCAACTTAAGGGCCTTGATCCTATCCTGGATCTCTTCAAGGGGAGTGCCTGTCCGAATAGAATCAGACAACGCATCAAACCAGTATGCAGCCGCACTAGTGACGGTAGCAATACACACCCCAGGTTGCCATTGTAAACCCTGGTGTACATACATTTTCTTGAGTAACCCCTCTAATTTCTTGTACCTAGGATCTTTAAAAGAACAACTATCTTTTATGGGAATAGTGGTCCTCTTAGCCAGCGTGGAAATTGCCCCTTCCACCTTGGGTACCGTCTGCAAAGATTCCTTGATAGAGTCTGCTATAGGAAACATAGGGGATGGAGAAAAAGGGATACCCGGTCTCTCCCATTCCCTAGAAATGATCTCTGTAGCTCGATCTGGTACAGGAAAAACCTCCACCATGGAAGATACATCAAAATATTTGTTTAGTTTACTAGACTTCTTAGGATTGACTACGACAGTAGTGTCAGAGTCGTCCAGGGTAGCCAAAACCTCCTTAAGTAACAGACGGAGGTGTTCTAGCTTAAACTACACTGTTTGAGTCTGAGATTCCACCCTCAGATGCTACCGAAGTGTCTCTCTCCTCAGATTTCTGGGAGGGGGCATTCGATATAGCCACGACTGTGTCAGCAACCTTGCTTACTAATTGACTATATTTCCTCTTGCGCTTTCCCTGCAGCATGGGAAAAGCAGAAACTGCAGAAGACATGAGGGAAGCGATGTCTTGCAACGTAACTCCAGGTGGTGTAAGAGAGGAAGCGCCGGGCACTGGATGTGTGGACAATAAATTTTGGGACATTTGAGGAGAAAGCTGTGGCATATCTTGAACATTGTCAGAAGACTCCTGAACAGCTTCTGCCCTTGACAATGTTGGCTCAGAAAAAAGTCTATCCCTGTAATGTAAAGTTCTCTCAATACACGAGGAACAAAAAGGAATAGGTGATTCCACATTAGTATCAAAACATAAAGAACATGTTACATCTTGCAGGGCCTCTTGGTCCATCTTTATTCACCAATAAACAGAATAAATAGATAAACCAACTGATATTTTATTTAGAAAATACCCCACAAAAAAAACGTTACTGTTCCTTTAATTTTTAAAATGAAACTGTTTTATTTTTCTGCAAGAAAATAATAAAGTATGACAAAAAAAACACTCCGGACAACCTCTGCACCTCAACTTAGCTTTGCTGAGGTGCTTACCTGCCTGACTGACACCGGAGTGAATATTCTGATAGATGAACCGGACTCAACTTCTATTTTCCTGTAAATTGAAGTCTGGTATCCTCAATACTGCTAAAATTTGTGACAAAGCTTTCTCTGCTCCGAAACACAGAAAGTATATGGGAAAAAAGGTGCGCAACAGAATTTTCCGCCTCAGCTAACCCCGCCCATTGTGGGCGTTACAAGATTAACTTCCCGCTCAGCCAAATGTAATGCAAAGCCGTCGGATATATACAAAAGTAAAAAACACCACCTCTGAGTCTGCTCTCCTCGTCCCCAGTGCCTGTCATAACTGCCCATAATAAAATGATCTCCTAAGTCATAGGTGGATGTCTGTTGTCCCAGTAGTAAAGTGCCATCTTTTATTCTGTATACGCTCCCAGAAAATAAAAAGTTAGCGCTTACCTTTAGAAATCTGCCTGGCAGCAAGGCAGCTCACTAACGCCTAGATTTAGAGTTTTGTCGGTAAAGACCCGCGGTGCTAACGCTGCTTTTTTTTCCAGCGCACCCTTAAGACAATGCTGGTATTTAGAGTTGTCTGAGTGGCTGCGTTAGGCTCAGAAAAGGGAGCGTTGAGCATAATTTAGCTCCACTTCAACCCTCAATACCAGCGTTGCCTACGGTAGCGGTAAGCTGGAAAAACGTGCTTGTGCACGATATCCCCATAGGAAACAATGGGGCTGAGCTAGCTGCAAAAAACCTAACACCTGCAAAAAAGCAGCGTTCAGCTCCTAACGCAGCCCCATTGTTTCCTATGGGGAAATACTTTCTAAGTCTACACCTAACACCCTAACATGAACCCCAAGTCTAAGCACCCCTAACCTTACACTTATTAACCCCTAATCTGCCACCCCCGCTATCGCTGACACCTACATTATATTATTAACCCCTAATCTGACACTCCGGACACCGCTGCCACCTACATTATCCCTATAAACCCCTAATCTGGTGCCCCTAACATCGCCGACAACTACATTATATTTATTAACCCCTAATCTGTCCCCTCCAATGTTGCCACCACCTACCTACAATTATTAACCCCTAATCTCCCGCCCGCAACGTCGCCGCTACTATAATAAAGTTATTAACCCCTAAACCTAAGTCTAACCCTAACACCCCCTAACTTCAATATAATTGAAATAAAACAAAATAAATATTCCTATTATTAAATAAACTATTCATATTTAAAACTAAATACCTATAAAATAAACTCTAATATAGCTACAATATAACTAATAAATTACCTACAATTAGCTAAACTAAAATACAATTAAATAAACTAATCTATAATACAAAACCCCCCCACTAAATTACAGAAAATAAAAAAATATTACAAGAAGTTTAAACTAATTACACCTTATCTAAACCCCCTAATAAAATAAAAAAGCCCCCAAAATAATAAAATGCCCTACCCTATTCTAAATTACAAAAGTAATCCACTCTTTTACCAGCCCTTAAAATGGCTTTTTGCGGGGCATTGCCCAAAAGTAATCAGCTCTTTTACCTGTAAAAAAAATACAACCCCCCCAACATTACAACCCACCACCCACATACCCCTACTCTAACCCACCCAAACCCCCTTAAATAAACCTAACACTAACCCCTGAAGATCTCCCTACCTTGAGTCGTCTTCACCCAATCGGGCTGAAATCTTCATCCAAGGTGTGCAGAGGAGGTCCTTCTTCCGGTAGAAGTCTTCATCCAGGCGGCGTCTTCAATCTTCATCCATCCGGAGCAGAGCCATCTTCCAAGGAGCCGACGCGGAGCCATCCTCTTCATCCGGAGTCTTCTAACACAATGACGGTACCTTTAAGTGATGTCATCCAAGATGGCGTCCCTTCAATTCCAATTGGCTGATAGGATTCTATCAGCCAATCGGAATTAAGGTAGGAAAAATCTGATTGGCTGATTCAATCAGCCAATCAGATTGAAGTTCAATCCGATTGGCTGATCCAATCAGCCAATCGTATTGTGCTTGCATTCTATTGGCTGTTCCAATCAAATGGAAACTAACTCATATGTGTCGTGGAACAATTAATGAAAAAATTAATATTGTGTTCCTTACTTGTTACAGCTTACAGTCAAGCTTAATTTATTACAGCTTACAGTCAAGAATTTGGAATATAATAAGGGAGTCACTGCCTATTTTATACACTGACCCAGCTCTGAGAAAAGTCATAGTGGAAGGATGTGATTTCATCCCGAAAAATGGATAAACATTAGGGAATTATTTATCTCCCTCAGATCTTAAACCCAAAATTAACCGTTGTTGGTTACAAAAAAGGAAAGGATTTTTTAAGTGCAGACGGCCTATATGTAAAACCTGTGGGCATGTATCAGAGGGAGATAAATTCAAATCCTCTGTAACAAGTAAGGAACACAATATTATTTTTTTCATTAATTGTTCCACGACACATGTTATATCTTTATTAACATGCAACATTTGTAAGATGCAGTACACAGGGAAAACAATAAGGCCGCTCAAAGAGCGATTTTTGGAGCACATTAGATCAATTGAGGATGACTTCTCTGACACCCCTGTTGCACGGCACTTCAAAATGAAACATAATGCAGATATACAAGCATTATCTGTTCAAGGTATAGATTTTGTGCCTCTAACTAAGAGAGGGGGTGACAGAGAAGCAGTCCTCAATAAAAGGGAAGTTTTTTGGATTTTTTCCCTACAGACAAGTTTTCCAAATGGATTGAATATGAGACAAGATCTGGATCTCTTCACTTAGTTCTCTGTAGTATACCTCATAACTTATGAAAGTGATATCTAAGGAGAGTGACATATATATATATATAATTATTAGTATCTTTAAATAGATTGTTGGATATGGGAAGCTCCATATAGGAGTGAAGTTTTAATATCTCTATATATTACAATGTTTAAAAAGTAGTAATACTGTGCATTGTGTGATTTTATTTACAGATATGCAACACTGTTTCCTGTATTTCACGTCCATAATAAGATGACATACAAGTATGTAAAGAAATAATCTATTTGATAATGATATTAGAATGTGAGCATATGTATGCATTAATGTTTATCAATAACTATAATTGTGCAAAGGCTAATGTTTATACTGTGTCCGTTTAGAATTGATAGGCATTGAATATTGTTCAGGTGTGTTGATTAAGGTTTATACACCTTTAATGGTATAAAAGGATGTATGAACAGGAGCTCCTGTATGCAGTGATCAAGTGCGCAGCCACACGAAACGCATCTGCGTGGAGCTCCTGTTCACATACCTGAACCTATTTTTGTTTTTACTCTGACCGGAGGAAGGATGACTTGTTTTTAACTTGTTTTGCTATAATAAAGAAGTACCTTTTACAATACCAGAGTTGGTCTGTGCGCCCCCACACTCATTTGGATACTACGTATTATTTTCTGTGTGCGGTGTAGGCACGCTAGCTGGAGGCACCGATGTCATACCTGGCATCTACAGGGACGTCTATCCTGCCCACTCTCCATTGCACTGCAGGAGATACACGGAACACGTCGAGGGAGGAGGTAAGACAGATGCAGCGCTCCTTTGTGGCTTGTGTTTTCTTTGTATTTTCGACTGTTTCCTACATGACACAAGCCTGGGAGCTGCCATCTGCATATGACTCTTTATGTTAATAACCTGATGTGCATACGTATAGAGCTTTGGCTCAGGATAAATACGAGCACTAATACAAAAAGAGTCATTTTTCTCACCACTACCATATATTTGTGAGCAGCTGAAGACGAGGTGGGTTATTCATAATTGAAAAATCACACATTAAACTCCGGTCAGTTATCTATATACACATTGAGACCTACACTTATAAACGGACCTACTTATAAACTTTGAGACCTATACTTATAAACGGACAGACTTATAAACGAACTTTTCAACAAATAAACACAATATGGAAGAATCTTATGTCCTTAGAGACTTTAGAGAGGAACCAACGGATTTATATGACAAAATTGTATATACACTGGACAGTCTTTTCTTTGAAATAGATACTCTGAGAAAAAGAGATATCAAGCTTGATCTAGATATAAAATCCTTTTTGATATACAAACATGAGAAGCGCATTCCTAGGGGTCTTAGGATTAGGAAATTCCCTTCATTTATTGTTAACAATGTGGAATTCATGACCAAATGGAATGCTATTCTAGATGCTTGTTCTTTTGCCCTCATAGAGCTGTTGATTTCTTTTAAAAAATAACAGCGGAGTAAAATATTGTGTGAGATGAAAGATAAACAAGAAAAGCTAAAAGAAATTCAAAAGGATAAGGACTTTGGTAAATATGATAAAAAGTTTGAACAAAGTATGCTCACTTTTAAACAAGAGTTGTGGGAGTTCAAATCTAAAAAAATGCTTAGAGATAAAAAAGACTATGAGTCTAATCAAGTCTATAAATGGAACCAGGATGACAACTTCAGACAAAGGAATTATAGACATTATAACAGAAATAAAAAAATCAATCTCTAATAAAATGGGTAAATCTGTCACATTCTCAGACACTGAATATGAAATAGACTCCTCGGAGGGGGAAGCTACTGAAGAATCTGACATTCCCTCTGTATTACAATCATATGAGGACTCAGCTACTGCTGAGATACTGGATACACAGTCAAAAAACGGGGAGGGTCAGACTTTCACAGTACAGGAAAGAAAACAACCCACAGAGGAAGGCGAGCAACATCAAAGAAAAGCAAAACAAAAACAAACCAATGGGAGAAGACAGAGGGGAGGATTCCCCAAAACCTATGCCACACGGTCACTAATGACTCAGAAAAAATATGCATGAAACATGATGTAATCAATTTGTCTGATGTAATATTGTCAGAAACTGACGTTAATGTATTATCTAAAGGTCTTAATTTTGTCCCTGCCTGTCATTTCAATCTCTTTGAAACAATCTTGGATACGAACACATCTGTTCGCAAACTTACATTGCAGAAACATTTCTTAGATATGGGTGACAGGCGGGAACAAAATGATTGTGAAAATACTAATGTTAATATTGATAATGCTGGTCAAGGTAACATTAACTTTCAGGATAATTGTACTATCATAGACTTACAGGAACTTCAACAGGAAACCTGGGTAACAGATTCAGGTCTAATTGCTGAAGGAGATATCTCACTTATCCCTATAAAAAAGAAGCGCTACTTTTATCCAGTTCACACTAGATCAAAAGCACTTGATATCTTTCAGAAAACTGTAGAAGATAAACTCAGACACCTTCATGTTAAGAAAACACATAGAAAAACAAATTACATCATAACCCGAGTTTCAAAGAAAAAACTAGTCTAAAAAAACTAATGGATAATGATAACTTGGTAATAAGACAATCAGACAAGGGAGGGAATATAGTTGTTCTCAATAGAGAACACTATATAAATGAAGCAATGAGAAAGCTTAAAGATACAGATTCAATCTTACTCATAAGTTTAAACAGGAAATAACTGATATAATTTCATATGCTAGAAAGCATAACATTGTTAATGATAAAATACAGGAGACTTTGGTTCCAGAACATCCAGTTACTCCAATTTTTCACTACTTGCCAAAAACACACAAAAGCTTAGTAAGTCCCCAAGTTAGACCTATCATAGCAGGTATCTCGTCACTAAATGAACCTCTCTCAGAGATAGTTGACACATTCCTACAACCACTAGTAAAAAACCTTCCCAGTTATGTGAAAGATACTACGGCAGCTATCAATAAATTAACTGAAGTAGAATGGAAGGACACATATAGGTTTCTTACTTCATTGTACACTTCGATACAACACGAAAAGGGAATAGAAGCTATAGAATTTTTTCTAAATATGCAGAGTGATTTTGAATCTCCTACTAAAATATTCTTATTACATTCTATCGAATATTTACTTACACACAAATTTTTTTCTTTTTCAGAGTGACTTCTATCTCCAAAAACGTGGGACTGCGATGGGGGCGAAATTTGCCCCCTCCTACGCCAATCTCTTTATGGGATGGTGGGAGCGGTCCCACGTTTTTGGAGATGGAAATCCTTTCAGAAATCAGGTCATGCAATAGTTTCGCTATATTGATGACCCGTTTTTTATTTTTGATGACACAGAGACAGAGGCAAACAATTTTTGTGATTATTTAAATCAGAATGGGTGTGGAATTTTTTTTACACACGAACAGAATGAAAAAAATAATCCATTATTTGTATCTTGATATATTCATTGAAGAGAGATTAATCAAAACTAGGGTTTACAGAAAACCATCAGCAGGCAACACTGTACTAAAATACAACTCATGTCACCCTAGGCACGTAACAAAAAACGTACCAAAAGGAGAACTGATACGTATCAAAAGAAACTGCACTAGAGTGATTATGAGATAATTGCTAAGGATGCAATGCTTAGACGCAAGGAGAGAGGATACACTGATAATATTCTAGGAAAGGCCAAAAAATATGTAGATACATTGGATAGAGGTAAATTGCTGCCATATAAAAAGAAACAACCTATCAAAGAGAAACAAAAACCTAAATTTATTACAGCTTATAGTCAAGAATTTAGTAAAATATGTGATATAATAAGGGAGTCACTGCCTATATTATACACTGACCCCGCTCTGAGAAAAGTCATAGAGGAAGGATGTGATTTCATCCCGAAAAATGGAAAAACATTAGGGAATTATTTATCTCCCTCAGATCTTAGACCCAAAATTAACCGTTGTTGGTTACAAAAAAAAAGAAAAGATTTTTTAAGTGCAGACGGCCGATATGTAAAACCTGTTTGCATGTATCAGAGGGAGATAAATTCAAATCCTCTGTAACAAGTAAGGAACACAATATTAATTTTTTCATTAATTGTTCCACGACATGTTATATATTTATTAACATGCTTATTTTTCCTTCCTTCAGACATACAATACTATACAGTATTATTGAAATTGTTGAGGCCGTCAGTCACTTTGTTGTTCCCAACTTGTATGCTCATTCATGTAATGTCTTCATCATTATGCTATGAACCGTGAAAATGTTTCTTTTTATTGCTAATTTCTTATTTGATGCTTGTACATTACCTTGTTGTTCTCATAACTTTCGACCTCAATAAAATATTACTTATGAAAAAATATATATTTATTAACATGCAACATTTGTAAGATGCAGTACACAGGGAAAACAATATGGCCGCTCAAAGAGCGATTTTTGGAGCACATTAGATCAATTGTGGATGACTTCTCTGACACCCCTGTTGCACGGCACTTCGAAACGAAACATAATGCAGATATACAAGCATTATCTGTTCAAGGTATAAATTTTGTGCCTCTAACTAAGAGAGGGGGTGACAGAGAAGCAGTCCTCAATAAAAGGGAAGTTTTTTGGATTTTTTTCCCTACAGACAAGTTTTCCAAATGGATTGAATATGAGACGAGATCTGGATCTCTTCACTTAGTTCCCTGTAGTATACCTCATAACTTATGAAAGTGATATCTAAGGAGAGTGATATATATATATATATATATATATATATATATATATATAATTCTTAGTATCTTTAAATAGATTGTTGGATATGGGAAGCTCCATATAGGAGTGAAGTTTTAATATCTCTATATATAACAATGTTTAAAAAGTAGTAATACTGTGCATTGTGTGATTTAAATTTACAGATATGCAACACTGTTTCCTGTATTTCACGTCCATAATAAGATGACATACAAGTATGTAAAGAAATAATCTATTTGATAATGATATTAGAATGTGAGCATATGTATGCATTACTGTTTATCAATAACTATAATTGTGCAAAGGCTAATGTTTATACTGTGTCCGTTTAGAATTGCTAGGCATTGAATATTGTTCAGGTGTGTTGATTAAGGTTTATACACCTTTAATGGTATAATAGGATGTATGAACAGGAGCTCCTGTATGCAGTGATCAAGTGCGCAGCTGCACAAAACGCGTCTGCTTGGAGCTCCTGTTCACATACCTGAACCTATTTTTGTTTTTACTCTGACCGGAGGAAGGATGACTTGTTTTTAACTTGTTTTGCTATAATAAAGAAGTACCTTTTACAATACTGGAGTTGGTCTGTGCGCCCCCACACTCATTTGGATACTACGTATTATTTTCTGTGTGCGGTGTAGGCACGCTAGCTGGAGGCGCCGATGTCATACATGGCATCTACAGGGACGTCTGTCCCGCCCACTCTCCATTGCACTGCAGGAGATACACGGAACATGTCGAGGGAGGAGGTAAGACAGATGCAGCGCTCCTTTGTGGCTTGTGTTTTCTTTGTATTTTTTAAAGATATATATACACATCTATATGACATGTGATAAATTTTGATTTGATTTCCACTTGTATACATATTGGGATATTTATATCCACATTATAACAAGTACTTTTATCCGCTAAGATATTATTTCTAAGTGTATCTATTATACTTTATTTTGATCTTTTGGGGACTAATATCATAAGTTCATTAGTATTCTTACAGAATTTTTATCAAATAATAATGAGTTCTCTATTGAACTATCTGATTAAGATCTAACTCACTATTTAGCCCTTTTGGGTATAGTGTCCCGAATCTGTAGATTAGTTCAGCTTCTCTTCTAATGAGTTTAATTTCCATGTTGCCCCCTCTACTATCCTTTGCCATTTTAACTATTCCCCAAAATGACATGTCCTTTGGGTTACCTTTATGCATTTCTTTAAAATGTTTATAGAGACGTATGTCTGCTCTTCCTATTTCGATACATCTAATATGCTCTCTTATCCTATCACTGAGCATACGACTTGTTTGGCCCAAATATTGCTGGTTGCATGTACACTGTAAAATATAGATTACATTTTTATCAGAACGCCTTATAGTTTCTTTAATAGTCAGTTCTTCTTTTGTACTGTTTGACTTTATCTTTTTTATTTTTTTTTACTGTGTTTACAGGATTTACAAGTATGACACAGGAAATATCCCACTATTTTTTCACCTAAAAGACTTTGATCTGTTTCATTGATCTTTTTTTTTATATTCACTGGGTGATAGCATGTTCTTTAAATTTCTTGCTTTTCTAAAAATACATTTTGGTTTTGTATTTATCATATTCCCTATAATGGGATCACTTTTCACTAAATGCCAATGTTCGGATATATTTTTTTTCTATTTGCCTATGTTCTGTAGAATAAGTGGTGATAAAAGGTACTTAAATATTATTTATTTCATCTTTTCTTTCTTTTGGTGTCTCTTGTTTCAGAATTTTTAATCTATCTGTATTCCTTACGTCTTCAATGGTTTTCAGAATCATTTTATTGTCATAACCTTTCTCAATTAATTAAATTTTTAGAATTAGGGATTGTTTGTCAAAATCTGTTATGTCTGAGCAATTTCTGCGTATTCTTAATAATTACCCTCTTGGGATATTCTGTTTCCATCTCATATGATGGTTACTTTTAAACTCAATAAAATTATTGGCATCTACTTTTTTAAAACAACTTTTTTTAACGACAGCTACTTATTTTAAAAAAGTAGATGCCATATGCATTTTTAAAGGTTCATCTATCTTTTATGATTGATAATGGATTCTTACCAATTAAGTATTTAAATTTACAAACAGAGCTCTGTTATTTAATGTTTATTAATATAATGTTATCTTATTAAACTGTATATTTTTTGCATTCTTAGTGTAATTATCTTCTTAGAAGGTTTATTAATCATCATATTTGTCATCTTAGATAAATTTGTCCTCAATATATTTTTTTTTATGCTATAAGTAACCAGTAGTGCTGTAATTCCTATCTCTATTCATATTTTTTGAATGATATTAGCCAATTGACTAAATATGTTAATACTGGTTTAATGTTTTTTAAGTAATCACTTTTTTTTGTAATACTTTTAGCACATTAATACGTAAAAGAGGTAAAATCTAGTCCGTTGAAATAATACGGTTTAAACCAAAGTACTAATTTTATTCACGCACATTATAGCTATATCACTTAATATTTCAAACTAATTAGTTTTAAAGCAAACACACAATTTTTATTTTTGAAATTTTTTTAACACCAACACTTATACACATATTTTTTTTTATTGAGAAAGAAAACACATCACGTAAAGAAGTAAACAAGGTTATTCAATTTAATAGCTCTAGCTTTTAAAGTATATCTTATGCCCAAACCAGCATTTTTTTGCGCCACCTTATATCTACGTTATACAAATGATCATGCTAGCCCAGCTTGCCCCATCATCACCCTCAGCCATCAAACAAACACCAGAGCGCTAAAGATGCTGAGGGGAGCCGGAGCTAGCCCGGCTCCCCTCAGCATTACTCTCAGGCATCAACCACACAAAAGTGAATCCAGACTTAATATAGAAAAAAAGACTTTCTTTTAACGATAAAGCCAGACATTTATTACAAAACTTTTGTGATTGACGCTTATTTAGATGCTACACTTATATTTAGCTGTCGGAAGATAGCGCCATAGCTATGTCTGGCTTTATTGTTATAAGAAAGTCCTTTTTTTCTATATTAAGTCCGGAATCACTTTTGTGTGGTAGATGCCTGAAAGTAATGCTGAGGGGAGCTGGGCTAGCTCCGTGAATCCAAGTAGAAGAAAACAAGGAAAGTCCAGCACTCCTGCTAAAGGGCACTGTACTCACCGCATCAATATCAGAAAAGTCCAAAACAGCAGCACTCCAAAGTATCTGAGAGGGACCAAGGTGCGCATGCGAAACTCAGAAAAGTTGGTAAATGTGCATGTGGGCCACCATGATGTTTCTACCTAGGTAGCACATCGTTATAGGGCCTTCACAATGAGAAAAAACTGGGTTTGGTGAAATAAGGATTTTTGATTAGGATTGCCAAGAAAAGAACAGGAAAACTTTTAATAGGTACTTATTACATTTTTTTTTATAATACTTAAAGAATGTTTAAACAAAAATGTAAACATATTTTCATATGTACTATCCCTTTAACCTCATCTGCTGAGGACAATTATGGACAGTCTGCATGTAATGTTAAAGGGACACTCAAGTCAAAATTAAACTTTCCTTATTTAGATAGAGCAGGCAATTTTAAACAACTTTCCAATTTACTTCCATTAACAAAATGTGCAGTCTTTTTATATTTAAACTTGAGTCACCAGCTCCTACTGAGCATGTGCAAGAATTCACAGAATAAGCATGTATGCATTTGTGATTGGCTGATGGCTGTCACATGGTAGGTGTATGCATTTGTGATTGGCTGATTGCTGTCACATGGCACAGGAGGAGTGGAAATAGACATAATTTTTTAAATTGTCAGAAAAAAACATCTACTACTCATTTGAAGTTCATTGCATTGTCTTGTTATCTTGCATTTGTTGATTATGCAAATCTACTGTATTGACTGGTCCTTTAATGTAAGAATTTAACAGAGTTTAAAGTCTCTATAGTCTTCACAGATTATTTAAACACTTTATATGTGCATTATTATCATCAGCAGATGAGATTAGATAAGAGAAACATAGGTTTTAACATGGTAGCTCCAATTTCTTTATACAAACTGAGGGGAATTGGAAAGCAAACCATTTTCAGTGATATCACAGAAAAAATGCCAAAAAAAGAAATAATGAAAGTATATTACAAAGTAGTTTTAAAGCGACATTGTACAATAGATTTTTCTTAAAAATGTTTTGAAGATGAAGTGTTTTTGCAACAATGTTTCTTTTTAATAACATTGTGCTGATTTTAAGACTCCTAACCAAGCCCCAAAGTATTAGATGTAGACTGAAGTCTACAGATTATATGCAGGGGAGGGTCTGCACTTTCTGCTTTCTCAGACCCTAGGTTGTCCCAGCCTAACCTCATTAACAGTGCTAACTGGGATCTTTTAAGTAAGTTTTTTTTTCCAATGGCATGGAGAGTACACAAATTCATTCAGTACTTTTGGGAAATTCACTTCCTGGCCACCAGGAGCAAGCAAAGAAACCCCAGCCAAAGCATTAAGTATCCCTCCTACTTCCCAAACTCCCCCAGTCATTCCTTGCCTCTGTAACTTGAAGGTTGGCAAAAAAAGTGCTCTGAAGAAAATTGAATTTAAGCCATTTATTGGGTTGTTTCCCTTCAAGATAGGACTGGGCTTTATGCTGTGCCCATGTAATCCTCTTAGTAAGAGTTTTGGTAGCTGTTAGTTGCTGAATGTCTCAGAAAACCTCTCTGTCCTCCTCTGTCCTGACAACCAGTGTTAGCTTACACTGCTTTCCTATCTACCTCAGGTCCCTGTCAGAAGTTGGATAAAGCTGTCAGACCTGAAAGGGCTGTGACTGCCCTATAGCAAAGACCCTAAATGTAAGTGTCTTTTCCTTTTCTCTGGATGATAATAGACACTTAAGGGAGATGCAAGTTAGCATTCTAACAGATACCTTACAGAGGGTTTGTGTAGCCTATCCTAGATCAGGATAGTATATTTTATGGGCGCCTACCAGGGAACTGCTGCCATTTATCCTACTCTGGAGTATTGAATATGTCAGCCTTACTCAGACTCTCCATTATTTTTAACAGAGCTTTTTTCATTACGGAGAACTCAGAGTGGGAGATGAGGTCATTAGGGCTATTAGCCTTTATTGGGGGCCTGTGGTCTTCACGCATATGGGATTAATTTTTTTCTGATTCAGCTGCGCAGCTTCCTTTTTGCGCGCTCTAGCACTTCTACGTGGGCGTTACTCTAAGTAATGAGTGACACCACGTTGGATGCCGCTAGCTGTTTGCCGAGTTCCGATTGTGCTGCAGCCAGCATAGGAGCACATTGGATTGTTAGTTTCCTACGTAATTTGCCAAGTTCCGTTTACGCTTCAGACAGCATAGCAGCACATCGGACTGTTACTCTTCTACATAATTACCTGCAGAGCGGGAGTTTGGTAAGACACTCCGGCCTTAGCAGGGATTTAGAGGGTGCCTTTAACTCTCTATTAAAGTTTATACATTTTTTAATTTCTGGGCTGGGACTTTTACTATTGTAAGTCAGATTGAGCTATGGAGGACTGTGGAAAGGGGAGAATTTTTTTTCTCTGTACCATTATTTCATAAATGCTTATATTGTGAGGAGACCCAGGTTATCCCCTCTGCTCAATTTTGTTCCCTATGTGTGTCATCAGTGCTGCAATCTAAAACCAGAGGGACCAGGTCTTGTAACAAGATTAACCCCTCAGAGCCCATTACCTCTCAGGACTCTATTGTAAAGGATATGCCTCATCTTTTGCCTCAGTCCCTATCCAAAGAGGTTGTACATGCAGTTCCCTGTGGCTCAGTTCAGTCTATCTCTGGTGGAATCTTTCTACCAGGAGACTTTGCTATACAGATGTGTCTGCAGCGCTGAGTGCCTTACCCATTGCGGGTAAGAGGAAGAGAAAAATTAAACGTTTCTGCTGATACCGGAATCTCTGCTTCCATTGAATCTGCTTTGGTCAGTCTATCTCAAGATTCTTAGGATGATCATACCTCATTAGCTTCTGAAGGTGAGATATCTGACTTTGCTGAGGACAGATCAGCAGTATCAGAGAAGGTTAACTTCAGATTCAAACTTGAACACCTTCGTCTGTTACTCAAGGAAGTTTTGTCTACTTACATGTTACTGATACAAAGCCATCTGAGGAACCTAAGATCCCAAAGCTGGACAGAGTTTATGATGTTAAACCCAGAGCTCCGGAAGTTTTTCCAGTTCTGGCTCGCATGTCGGACATCATATCTAAGGAGTGGGAGAGACCTGGGATTACGTTCTCTCCATCCTCTAATTTTAAGAAAATGTTTTCAGTTCCTGACTCTAACCTGGAGTTATAGAGTTCCAATCCCAAGGTGGATGGAGCTATTTCCACCGTGGCCAAGAAAACTATTATTCCTTTAGAGGTTAGCACCTCCTTCAGGGATCACATGGACAGAAAGCTGGAGGGGTACTTTTGAAGGAATTTTCATCAGCTTGGTCTTCTTTTGCAGCCGACTGCAAGCATTGCGGTGGTTGCTGGAGCCGCCACCTACTGGTGTGACTCTCTATCAGATATGATTTTGGCAGAGAATCCATTAGCTGAGATTCAGGATCGGATTAAGGCTTTGAAGATAGTCAATTCCTTTATTTGTGATGCTAACATGCAAGTCAGTCGTCTGAGTACTAAATTATCTGGCTTTGCGGTTCTGTCCCGAAGGGCCTTGTGGTTAAAGTCCTAGACTTCTCTCTGTAACCTTTAAGGGTAAGTCCTTATTTGGTCCGGGTCTGGATTCTATCGTTTCCACTGTAACTGGTGGTAAGGATGCCTTCCTTCCTTAGGTTAAGAAGGCTAGATCCAAGGTTCGACAGTCTGGTAATTTTCGTACCTTTCGTAAATTCCAATGGACAGAGATCTACGCCCCCCCCCCCAAATCGGACCAACCCAAGAGTTCCTGGAAGCTCAATCAGGGTAAGAACAAGCAGTCCAAGAAGCCCTCTGCTGGCAATAAGTTGGTATGATGGGATGGCCCCCGATTCGGGACCGGATCACGTAGGGGGCAGACTATCCTTTATTCAGGACGCTTGGATTTGCAACGTCCCAAATCCATGGATCGTGGACGTGGTCTCCCAGGGGTACAGGATAGGGTTCAAGTCTTGCCCTCCAAGAGGCAGATTCCTTTTGTCAAGACTCTCTTCAAACCCAGTGAAGAGATCTGCCTTTCTCAATTGTGTAGAGGAAATAGTTAAAACTTTTTCTAAATTGGAAGTCGTTTGTTCTTGCGCTGCAGTTAATAATAGGTATACTAAAACTCCTATTTGTTTCCCTTATACAACTATAAAGATGAAAATGAGTGAGTGTAGTGGAGAAAAAGTGCTGGAAGCTTAAACCTATCAAAGGTGGAGAAACTTATATGATATCAATATAAGCCATTATTTATTAGAAATATATATGTACATAAAATATCTATGCAATATAGATTTTCAACCAAAAATAAAAAAATATAACATTTTAAATAATTGGAAGCTAAAATAAGATCTATACATATAAATGTCTAGCAAAATGTGCTGCTAGTGCTGAGTCAAATGATTAAAAAGCTAAGAGGTTGGCCAACCTTATACAGTGGGGCAAAAAAGTATTTAGTCAGCCACCAATTGTGCAAGTTCTCCCACTTAAGAAGATGAGAGAGGCCTGTAATTTTCATCATAGGTATACCTCAACTATGAGAGACAAAATGTGGAAACAAATCCAGACAATCACATTGTCTGATTTTGAAAGAATTTATTTGCCTATTATGGTGGAAAATAAGTATTTGGTCACCTACAAACAAGCAAGATTTCTGGCTCTCACAGACCTGTATCTTCTTCTTTAAGAGGCTCCTCTGTCCTCCACTCATTTCCTGTATTAATGGCACCTGTTTGAACTTGTTATTAGTATAAAAGACACCTGTCCACAACCTCAAACAGTCACACTCCAAACTCCACTATGGTGAAGACCAAAGATGTCGAAGGACACCAGAAACAAAATTTTAGACCTGCACCAGGCTAGGAAGACTGAATCTGCAATAGGCAAGCAGCTTGGTGTGAAGAAATCAACTGTGGGAACAATAATTAGAAAATGGAAGACATACAAGACCAATGATAATCTCCCTCGATCTGGGGCTCCACGCAAGATCTCACCCCGTGGGGTCAAAGTGATCACAAGAACGGTGAGCAAACATCCCAGAACCACATGGGGGGACCTAGTGAATGACCTGCAGAGAGCTGGGACCAACGTAACAAAGGCTACCATCAGTAACACACTACGCCGCCAGGGACTCAGATCCTGCAGTGTCAGACGTGTCCCCCTGCTTAAGCCAGTACATGTCCGGGCCCGTCTGAAGTATGCTAGAGAGCATTTGGATGATCCAGAAGCGGATTGGGAGAATGTCATATGGTCAGATGAAACCAAAGTAGAACTGTTTGGTAGAAACACAACTCGTTGTGTTTGGAGGAGAGAAATGCTGAGTTGCAACCAAAGAACACCATACCTACTGTGAAGAATGGGGGTGGCAACATCATGCTTTGGGGGTGTTTCTCTGCAAAGGGAACAGGATGACTGATCCGTGTACATGAAAGAATGAATGGGGCCATGTATCGTGAGATTTTGAGTGCAAACCTCCTTCCATCAGCAAGGGCATTGAAGATGAAACGTGGCTGAGTCTTTCAGTATGACAATGATCCCAAACACACCGCCCGGGCAAGGAAGGAGTGGTTTCGTAAGAAGCATTACAAGGTCCTGGAGTGGCCTAGCCAGTCTCAAGATCTCAACCCCATAGAAAACCTTTGGAGGGAGTTGAAAGTCTGTGTTGCCCAGCGACAGCCCCAAAACATCACTGCTCTAGAGATTTGCATGCAGGAATGGGCCAACATACCAGCAAGAGTGTGTGACAACCTTGTGAAGACTTACAGAAAACGTTTGACATCTGTCATTGCCAACAAAGGATATATAACAAAGTATTGAGATAAACTTTTGATATTGACCAAATACTTATTTTCCACCATAATTTGCAAATAAATTCTTTCCAAATCAGACAATGTGATTGTCTGGATTTGTTTCCACATTTTGTCTCTCATAGTTGAGGTATACCTATGATGAAAATTACAGACCTCTCTCATCTTCTTAAGTGGGAGAACTTGCGCAATTGGAGGCTGACTAAATACTTTTTTACCCCACTGTATGTAGGATGTCCTGTCAGTAGTATTGACTGACAGTTTGCACTATTTGTGCTAAATGAAAAAATTCCAGCTATAAAAGCATATTTCAATGCAGTCCTTATGTATTGTTTCTGGCACCGCTTTCTGTATTGCCAGAGTATATACTTTATCTTTTATACAATCCTTCTTTAGGAACGAGTATGCAAGGATCTCGTACATGGTTCATAGATTTTTATTCAAAGTAAAAAGTTAAGAATCTGTCACCTACTACGTAGACTGATTTTGGAACCTGGGCCAGTGTGTCAAACATTACCCGCTGTTGGTGTATCTTTTCTTGCATTTCCTGATGCACTTCTCTGACTCTATGGGTGCTGTGTAGGGCAGAAGTAGCAAGTTTGTAATCCAGGCAGTGTTCAAATGCTACGGTTTTCGGTTGTCAGAAGCAGCCTTTGACAAGCTGATCACTGCTGTTGTCCTTAAGTTATTTATACCCTTTCTGGTATACCAATCTGGTGCAAGTAATAGTACTCTGGTTTATTATAATTCTTGGAGTATTACAATGGACCAGAGAGAAACAAAAAATAAGGACTATATAGAAATATGCTTTTATAGCTGGACTTTTTTTCATTTAGCACAAATAGTGCAAACTGTCAGTCAATACTACTGACAGGAGGTCTTAGGAAATTACATATAAGGTTGGCCAACCTCTAAGCTTTTCAAACATTTGAGTCAGCACTATCAGCACGTTTTGCTAGACATTTATGTGTATAGGTCTTATTTTAGCTTCCAATTATTTCTATTTTTATATTTTTTACTTTTGGTTAAAAATCTATGTTGCATAGATATGTTATGTACATATATAGTTCTAATAAATAGTGGCATATACCAATATCATTAAAGTTTCTCCATCTTTAATAGGTTTAAGGTTTCAGTGCTTTTTCTCCACTACACTCACTCAATTGTGTAGAGGACCTATCCTCTCTGGGTGTTATCGTCCCAGTTCCTCCCTCAAAACGGGGTCTAGGATTTTATTCAAACCTGTTCGTGGTTCCCAAGAAAGAGGGAACTTTTTGGGCAATCCTGGACTTAAAGTGTCTCAACAAGTTCCTCAAGGTGCCGTCCATCAAGATGGAGACTATCAGATCCAAACTCCAGTTGGTCCAAGAGGGTCAGTTTATGACCACTATAGACCTGAAGGGTGCATACCTTCATGTTCCGATCCCCAAGGATAATTTTCAGTTCCTGCCGTTTGCCTTTCTGGAAAAACATTTTCAATTTGTAGCCCTGCCCTTCGGTCTGGCAACTGCTCCCAGGATCTTTATGAAGGTACTGGGAACGCTTTTAGCAATAACCAGGATGCGAGGAATCGCATTGGCCTCTTACTTGGATGATATCTTGGTTCAGGCTCCATCTTTTCCTTTGGCAAAATATCACACGGATACCCTTTGGTCTCTCCTTCAAGACCATTGGTGGAAGATAAATATGGACAAGAGCTCCCTGGTTCCCAACATCAGGGTTTGGGCACAATCATTAATTCAGTTTTCATGAAAATTTTCCTGACAGATCCCAGGCGATCAAAACTTATCTCGTCCTGCATCTCACTTCAATAATTTGCGCGCCCATCAGTGGTGCAATGCTTGGAAGTAGTTGGTCTCATGGCAGTTACCATGGACATTATTCCTTTTGCTCATTTCCATCTGTGACCTCTGCAACTATGTATGCTCAGACTATGGAATGGCGATCATTCCGACCTATCCCAACGGATCATTCAGGACAACCACACGAGAGAATCTCTCTCCTGGTGGCTCTGTCAGGATCATCTGTCTCAAGGCACATGCTTTTTGAGACCATCTGGTGTTCCCTGAAGGCTCAGGGAACTTGGTCGCCAGAGGAGTCTTAACTTCCCATCAATATTCTAGAATTGAAAGCCATCTTCAATGCTCTGATGGCATGGCCTCAACTTTGTTTGGATCGGTCTATCAGATTTCAATCAGACAACATAACATTGATGGCTTACATCAATCATCAGGGAGGAACAAGGAGCTCCCTGGCTATGAAGGAGGTCTCTCGCATCCTCCAGTGGGTAGAATTCTACAATTGCCACATTTTGGCCATCCACATACCGGAAGTGGACAATTGGGAGGCAGATTTCCTGAGCACACAGACGTTCCACCTAGGGGTGGGCCCTTCATCCGGAGGTGTTCTACGAAATAACCCTCAGGTGGGGGCTTCCAGAGATAGACCTCATGACTTCTTGTCTCAATGCCAAACTATCCAGATACGAGGCAATCTCATTTATCTGTTTTCTCCATTTTTGCTCTTCTTCCATGAGTAATTGCCCACATCAAGCAAGAGCGTACCTTGGTGATTCTCATTGCTCCTGCGTGGGCTCGCAGGACTTGGTTCACAGACCTAGTAAAGTTGTCTTCCTCTCCTCCATGGGGGTTACCACAGAGAACGGACCTTCTACTTTAAGGTTTATTCCTTTACCAAAATCTAGATTCTATGAGACTGACTGCGTGGAGATTGAATGCCTAGTTCTGTCTAAAAGAGGTTTTTCTGACAGAGTTATTGATACTCTGATTCAAGCTCTTAAACCAGTGACTCGCCGCATTACCACAAGGTGTGGCGCACCTACCTTTCCTGGTGTGAGGATCGAGGTTTCCCTTGGCACAAGGTGAGAGTTCCTCGCATTCTTTTGTTTCTTCAAGAAGGTTTGGAGAAGGGTTTGTCTACTAGTTCTCTCAAGGGACAGATTTTTGCCTTTCTCTGTTGTTACACAAGTTAGCTCATCTTCCAGACGTTCAGTCTTTTGTTCAAGCCCTGGTCAGAATCAGGCCTGTATTTAAACCTGGTGCTCTCCATTGGAGCCTTAATTTGGTTCTGTTTGAGCCTATGCATTCAGTTGATAATAAACTTTTGTCGAAGGTTTTGTTTTTGGTGGCTATTTCTTCTGCTCGTAGAGTTTAAGAATTGTCTGCCTTACAGTGTGATCCTCCTTATCTGATTTTTCACACGGATAAGATCGTTCTACGTACTAAGCTAGGTTTTCTTCCTAAGGTGGTTTCTGACTGCAATATCAATCAGAAGATTGTATTTCCTTTTTTGTCCAACCCTTCTTCTCAAAAGGAACATTTGCTTCACAATTTGGATGCAGTGCATGCCTTGAAATTCTATCTTCATGCTACCAAGGATTTTAGACAATCTTTTTCCTTGTTCGTGGTATGCCGGTAAGCGCAAGTGTCAGAAAGTCACTGCAACTACTCTTTCCTTTTGGCTAAGGAGTGTCATTCGTTTAGTTTATGAGGAAGCTGGGCAACAGCCTCCTGAGAGGATTACGGCGCACTCTACCCATGCTGTGTCATCTTCTTGGGCTGTTAAGAATGAAGCATCTATGGACGAAATCTGTAATTTTGCATACCTTTTCAAAATTTTACAAGTTTGATGTTTTTGCCTCAGCTGAGGCTTCCTTTGGGAGAAAAGTGCTTCAAACCGTGGTTCCTTCAGATAAGGTTCAGCTGCCTTATTTCTTCCTCCCGATTCATTATGTGTCCTTTCTGGCTTAGGTATTTGTTTCCCAAAAGTAATTAATTTATGAACTCTCCATGCCACTGGAAAGAAAACAAAATATATGCGTATCTGATACATTCTTTTCTTTCCTGGCATGGAGAGTCCACAAACCCGCCCTGTTATTTTTAAGGCAGAATATTTTCCTAATCTTCAGGCACCTCTATATCACCTGTATTTCTCCTATTTTTCCGTTTCCTCAGCTGAATGACTGGGATAGTATGGGAAGTAGGAGGGATACTTAATGCTTTGACTTGGGTGTCTTTGACTCCTCCTGGTGGCCATGAAGTTAGTTTCCCAAAAGTAATAAATTAATTTGTTGACTCTCCATGCCAGGAAAGAAAAGAATATATGGTAAGCATAAATTTAGTTTTTTTTTAAAAGTTTTTATACTGGATTTTTAGATCAGTAAATGTGCATATTCTTTTTTATAGTAGTGTCTATTAAATGCAGTTATATAAAAATTAGTGTACGCTATTCTCTTTAATACAAACAAATATTTTTTTTTACAAGCTCACAGTGTTATAATGTTCCTTTTGCCTCTTAGCTGCTAAGCCATTTCACACCTCTGTGCTGTTTCAGTGCTTTCAGATGCTGCTCACATTTAAGCCCTACTAGAAGTTATTTTTCAGTGAGAAACCCACACAAACTAAACATTTTTCCCCCCAAATGCATATTTTTATAATAATTTTAATAAACAATACAGTGAGTTTTTTTTCATAATAAAATTTTTTTGGGTCTCAAATTGTATTAGGTATCATTCAAATAAGAACAAATGGAGAATAATTCAGTGTTTTTCTTTTTTTATTATTGTTTTTACTCACCAATTTTATAAAAACAAAAGTTACATTATATCATAACATGGAATTTCTATTGCATTGTCTCAATTGTTCACAACTTCATACAAGATAAAAAATTAAATTAAAACGTTGATGTTTTTATTTAAAATAAGCACTTAAAAATTAAATGTTAAACAAAAAAAATGCCCCCCCCCATATTTCTGCACAATGCATTTTATGCAGCCAGTGAGGCTTTCCTAATCCAGACAAGGGCTTTTGAAGGCCTTTTACACTTTTTAGGTTAACAAAGGTGCTCACCCTGTAACCTATACACCTCTTCAATTTAAATTCCAGATAGAGAAATGCTATCCCCCCAGTGGTCACCTGACTATAATACCCTCATTAGTACCTATATTTTAATGAAGGGTTTATCGACATACAAATAAGGACTCAAATAAATGCACATTTTATTTATGGCAGGTGATCGCCTGAATATTCAACCTATATAGAAGTGTTTCCCAAACCCAATCCTCAACAGCCGATTAGTTCATCTCTGCTCTAGTTAAGATATAATGAATATCGTGGTCTATGAAGGGTCCTGAGGACTGGAGTTGGGAAACACTGCTATACAGGGACCCTGGATCCCAGAGGGATGACAAACACCCTGCAACACCTCATAACAGCTTAAGGTGCAGAGGGGACTTAAACAGCTCCAAATGTGCACCCTCCAGGGAGGGACTACATGTAGTCATCATCTACACTCTAGGTATAATGAGGATGATGACTGACACCACCTGAACTTAAGAGTTTAAGCTCTTATTTCCTTTACTATGAATATTCTGGTGACTAATAAGGTGTGCCTTCTGAATAAAACATTTACCACATTCAGAACATGAAAATGCTTTCTCTCCAGTATGAATTTTCTGATGCTTAATAAGATTTGATTTTAGTGTAAAACATTTTCCACAGTAAGGACATGAAAATGCTTTCTCCCCTGTATGAATTATCTGATGCTTAATGAGATTTGATTTTAGAGTAAAAGATTTGCCACACTCAGAACATGAAAATGCTTTCTCTCCTGTATGAATTTTCTGATGCTTAATGAGATTTGATTTTAGAGTAAACATTTTTCCACAGTAAGAACATGAAAATGCTTTCTCCCCTGTATGAGTTTTCTGATGCCTAACAAGATCTGATTTTAGAATAAAACGTTTCTCACAGTCGGAACATGAAAATGCTTTCTCTCCTGTATGAATTTTCTGATGATTAATAAGAGTTGATTTCTGAGTAAAACATTTTCCACAATCAGAACATGAAAAAGCTTTCACTCCTGAATGAGTTTTCAGATGGCAAATAAGATATGATTTCTTGGTAAAACATTTCCCACATTCAGAACATACATTTCCCACGAGATGTCTTTGAACTAGAAGAAAAGTGAAAGAAACATTAGCACTCTGGTCATGACTAAAATTATTGCAGTTTGTGAAGTCACCTGTTCATAACAAATACAATGAGAGTAAATATATTTATTAGTGACATAATTTATTTTGAGAACTTTTCAACTGTTCTGAATGAGTATCTACTACAAGGGTAAGGGACAGCCTACGACTCCTTCACCTTTCCTCAGCTCAATGCTATTTACTAGACATTAGTGACTATTTTTAAAGACGCTCCAGCATCCTATATTTGTCAGTCACTGAAAAAATAGTAAGCAACGCTGTTGGAATCTTTTTTTAAAACTTATTTTCTAAATGTATTTTTAATAATATGTTCAGACAATTTTACTAATTCAATCATTTCAGTTTCAAAACTTATCTTTATAACTATTGCTTGTGTGCACAAAGCATTCAGCTTTATATTTTTTAGAATGTTACATTTCCACATTAAGTGTAACTTCAGTCTTAACATCACCTGTATAGATCATATAAATATGGTCACATTTCAGCTTTTTAGAACTTCACAATCATACTGTAAATTTTGAATGTCACACAAGTAGACTCATACCTGACACATCACACACATACAATCACCTGCGTCCCCCAGACATGTCACATGTACACTCAACTGTGTCCTGCATCCCTCAGACATGTTACACACGTACACTAATATGTTCCCAGTGTCCCTCAGATGTCCCACACGTACACTCATGTGCACCATGCATCCCTTTAGACACATCACACACATACATTCACCTGCGTCCCTCAGATACGTCACTCATGTACACTCACCTGTGCCTTGCATCCTTCATACATGTCACATGTATACTCACCTGTGCCCAGTATCCCTGAGACACGTACACTCACCTGCGCCCTCTGTCTCTCAGACATGTCACATCTACACTCACCTGAGCCCTGCATCCCTCAAACATTTCTCACATGTACACTTATCTGTGCTTTGTATCCCTCGGAAATGTCACACACATTCTCACCTACACCCTGTGTCCCTCAGACACGTCACACATGTACACTCACCTGTGCCTCTCAGATATGTCACACACGTACCCTCCCCCTCTTTTATGCTGCACAGTGATTGCTTAATATGTGATTATTTATATCTGTCCCTAATTAGCTATTGCAGAGGAAATAGGATGTGCTATTCTCTAGAAGCTTTTCAAGGGGTTTGACACTGGACTGCGACACAATTACAGTTAGAATGACTTGCTAACAACATGACAGTGTAAAATGCTTTTAAAACATTGATTTTGCATGCCGGTATTTTGCAATACAATAATTCATTTCTGTTGCATTGTAATGTTGCATAGTAAAAAAACAAAAAAGAAGTGTATATCAGCAGTGACACATTGCATATAATCAGTGGCACAATGCATATCAGCAGAGGAACAGTGTCTATCAGCAGCACAGTGTCTATCAGCAGCAGCAAAGTGCATATCAGCAATGACACTGTATATCAGCAGTGTGTGTGTGTGTGGGGGGGTGACTCTTATAGCAGCACTGACTTATAAACATTATACAAATAAAAACTATATTTTACTGCAGAACTTGTCTCTAAATAATCTCTTTATTCAGACCGTGTGTTTTTGTCTGCCTAAATGGTATAACCATTTAATCCTGAGCTACACACTGACAGGTATCTGCCGTGTAACCATCTAAGCAATATAATTGTTATTTACATGAGACAAAATGTCCCCATCACAGACTCTTCCCTTTACTTAATATGTGTAAATCACCTGTAGCCGTATTTATAGGAACTTCATCCTCCTCAGTCTTCACCTGATCACACGTATACAGATCTTCTGTTATCTCAAGTTTCACTATATCAGTGTTATCTTCATCTGTACAAATAAAGCAGTTTTTATATCACATGATCTAGTTTTTTTATAACTTTACCATAAAAAAGTTTGTGTATTTCCCAAATAGAGAATAGCACCGAATACAGACTGTGGTACTTTTCCTTTTCTTAACTGCAAAGTTTAGACACAACACACACAGATGTGCACACTCACTTGTAACCCCCGTGCGTCAGACAAAACATACGTGCACACTCACTAGTAACTCCTGTGATTCAGACACAACATACCTGCATGCTCACCTGTAACCCTTGAACTTCACATACAACATACCTGCACAATAACCTGTAACCTGTGTACCTCAGACACAACATACGTGCACACTCACCAATATTACATGTCCTTCAGATACAACAGATGTACACACTCACCTGTAACACGTGCACCTGTAACACGTGTACCTCATTAACTAGTAGCCTGTGTACCTCAGATACAACAGACGTACACACTCACCTGTAATATGTGTACCTCAGATACAACATAGGTGCACACCCATCAATAATAGATGTCCTTCAGATACAACAGATGTGCACACTCACTTGTAACCCGTATACCTCAAATACAACAGACATGCACACTCAACTATAATCTGTGTCCTTTAGACACAACAAATATGCTCACTAACCTGTAACCAGTGTCCCTCAGACACAGCAAATGTACCTGGACTAAAACTGTCACTGGTTTCCATATCTGCGGCTCCCAGCTGACGCCTCACACACATATCTTCTGTTATCTCAACTTTCACTATATCAGTGTTATCTGCGCCTGTACAAATAAAGCAGATTTGTTTTTTATATCACATGATCTAGTTTTTATAACTTTACCATAAAACAGCTTGTGTATTTCCAAGACAATAGCACAGTGATACACACTGTCGTATTTTCCCTTGAGTTTCTTACTTTTTAGCTTAAAGGGACAGTCAACTCCAAAATTTGTACTGTTTAAAAAGATAGATAATCCCTTTATTGCCCACTCCCCAGTTTTGCACAGCCAACATGGTTATATAAATACAATTTTTACCTCTGTGATTTCCTTGTATCCAAGCCTCTTGTGACAGCCCCCTGATCACATGGCTATTTATTATTATCTATTGACTTGCATTTTAGCTAATTAATGCTTTGTTGTGCCCAACCAACGGGAGAGAGCACAATGTTATGTATATGGCTCACATGAACTAGCAGTCTCCTGTTGTGAAAAGCTAATAAAAAAGCACGTGAGAAGAGGCTGTCTGTAGTGGCTTAGAAACAGACAGAAATTTAGAGGTTTAAATGTTATATAAAGTATATTAATATAACAATGTTGGTTGTGCAAAGCTGGGGAATGGATAGTAAAGGCGTTATCTATCTTTTTTTTAAAAATAACAATTTTGGTGTTGACTGTTCCTTGAAGACTTTTTTTCTGGGCTGTGATCCGTTATTTTCCAGTATAAAAATACAATAACTATGGTTTGTTATGTCTGAACTTCTGAGAAACAAAAGCAGGCAGCCTCTTTACTAGTGAACATTTATTGTAACAAGACTTGCATGTGATGGTCACTGTCAGCATCTTTATTTGCTCTTAAGTTCACTTGTCATTGTTGCAGCTCTAACACACGTCTGCAATTCCTAACTCCAAAACAAAACAGGGAAACGGGGGGTTAACATACCCAGCATGCACTGCACATTCACTACAGAAGCTGGATGAGGGCAAACTGAATAGAATGAACAGTACCCCTAGAGGCAATTGGAAGAATACACCACATTGTTAAAATTAAAATTACAAGGAAGAACATTAAGTAACTGTAGACTCTCACGTATTACTTATCGTCAATTTGATGTCTATTCATGTCATCTGTCTCATCCTCTTACTTCATAAATTTGCAACAGGGGCCAAGCTAATCTTCACTGTATTGTTCCAATTTCTTTTTTTAGTATATGTGCTGCCGAAATTGTCAATTGTATTTTTATTGGTGTAGCTTTCCTGAATAATGCACTCCATAATTCTGATATCTGATACTTTTTTTATTGACAGAAGTGATATAACAACCACAAAAAAATAATGTTTAATATATATATATATATATATATATATAACACATAGGCCTAGATTTGGAGTTCGGCGGTAGCCGTCAAAACCAGCGTTAGAGGCTCCTAACGCTGGTTTTGGCCGCCCGCTGGTATTTGGAGTCAGTGATTAAAGGGTCTAACGCTCACTTTTCAGCCGCGACTTTTCCATACCGCAGATCCCCCTACGCCATTTGCGTATCCTATCTTTTCAATGGGATCTTTCTAACGCCGGTATTTAGAGTCGTTTCTGAAGTGAGCGTTAGAGCTCTAACGACAAAATTCCAGCCGCCTGAAAATAGCAGGAGTTAAGAGCTTTCTGGCTAACGCCGGTTCATAAAGCTCTTAACTACTGTACCCTAAAGTACACTAACACCCATAAACTACCTATGTACCCCTAAACCGAGCTCCCCCCACATCGCCGCCACTCGATTAAATTTTTTAACCCCTAATCTGCCGACCGCCACCTACGTTATACTTATGTACCCCTAATCTGCTGCCCCTAACCCCGCCGACCCCTGTATTACATTTATTAACCCCTAACCTGCCCCCCACAACGTCGCCGCCAGCTACTTAAAATAATTAACCCCTAATCTTCCGACCGCAAAGCGCCGCCACCTACGTTATCCCTATGTACCCCTAATCTGCTACCCCTAACACCGCCGACCCCTATATTATATTTATTAACCCCTAATCTGCCCCCCTCAACGTCGCCGACACCTGCCTACACTTATTAACCCCTAATCTGCCGAGCGGACCTGAGCGCTACTATAATAAAGTTATTAACCCCTAACCCGCCTCACTAACCCTATCATAAATAGTATTAACCCCTAATCTGCCCTCCCTAACATCGCCGACACCTACCTTCAATTATTAACCCCTAATCTGACGACCGGAGCTCACCGCTATTCTAATAAATTGATTAACCCCTAAAGCTAAGTCTAACCCTAACACTAACACCCCCCTAACTTAAATATAATTTACATCTAACGAAATTAATTAACTCTTATTAAATAAATGATTCCTATTTAAAGCTAAATACTTACCTGTAAAATAAATCCTAATATAGCTACAATATAAATGATAATTATATTATAGCTATTTTAGGATTAATATTTATTTTACAGGCAACTTGGTATTTATTTTAACTAGGTACAATAGCTATTAAATAGTTAAGAAATATTTAATAGCTACCTAGTTAAAATAATAACAAATTTACCTGTAAAATAAATCCTAACCTAAGATATAATTAAACCTAACACTACCCTATCAATAAAATAATTAAATAAACTACCTACAATTAACCTAACACTACACTATCAATAAATTAATTAAACACAATTGCTAAAAAAAAATCCAATTAAATAAACTAGCTAAAGTACAAAAAATAAAAAAGAACTAAGTTACAAAAAATAAAAAAATATTTACAAACATAAGAAAAATATTACAACAATTTTAAACTAATTACACCTACTCTAAGCCCCCTAATAAAATAACAAAGCCCCCCAAAATAAAAAATTCCCTACCCTATTCTAAATTAAAAAAGTTACAAGCTCTTTTACCTTACCAGCCCTGAACAGGGCCCTTTGCGGGGCATGCCCCAAGAATTTCAGCTCTTTTGCCTGTAAAAGAATAAATACAATACCCCCCCCAACATTACAACCCACCACCCACATACCCCTAATCTAACCCAAACCCCCCTTAAATAAACCTAACACTAAGCCCCTGAAGATCTTCCTACCTTGTCTTCACCATACCAGGTTCACCGATCCGTCCTGGCTCCAACATCTTCATCCAACCCAAGCGGGGGTTGGCGATCCATCATCCGGTGCTGAAGAGGTCCAGAAGAGGCTCCAAAGTCTTCATCCTATCCGGCAAGAAGAGGACATCCGGACCGGCAAACATCTTCTCCAAGCGGCATCTTCGATCTTCTTCCATCCGGTGCGGAGCGGGTCCATCTTGAAGCAGGCGACGCGGATCCATCCTCTTCTTCCGTTGTCTCCCGACGAATGACGGTTCCTTTAAGGGACGTCATCCAAGATGGCGTCCCTCGAATTCCGATTGGCTGATAGGATTCTATCAGCCAATCGGAATTAAGGTAGGAATTTTCTGATTGGCTGATGGAATCAGCCAATCAGAATCAAGTTCAATCCGATTGGCTGATCCAATCAGCCAATCAGATTGAGCTCGCATTCTATTGGCTGATCGGAACAGCCAATAGAATGCGAGCTCAATCTGATTGGCTGATTGGTTAGGTTTAATTACATCTTAGGTTAGGATTTATTTTACTGGTAAATTTGTTATTATTTTAACTAGGTAGCTATTAAATAGTTCTTAACTATTTAATAGCTATTGTACCTAGTTAAAATAATTACAAAGTTGCCTGTAAAATAAATATTAATCCTAAAATAGCTATAATATAATTATAATTTATATTGTAGCTATATTAGGATTTATTTTACAGGTAAGTATTTAGCTTTAAATAGGAATCATTTATTTAATAAGAGTTAATTAATTTCGTTAGATGTAAATTATATTTAAGTTATGGGGGTGTTAGTGTTAGGGTTAGACTTAGCGTTAGGGGTTAATACATTTATTAGAATAGCGGTGAGCTCCGCTCGGAAGATTAGGGGTTAATAATTGAAGGTAGGTGTCGGCGATGTTAGGGAGGGCAGATTAGGGGTTAATACTATTTATGATAGGGTTAGTGAGGCGGATTAGGGGTTAATAACTTTATTATAGTAGCGCTCAGGTCCGCTCGGCAGATTAGGGGTTAATAAGTGTAGGCAGGTGTCGGCGACGTTGAGGGGGGCAGATTAGGGGTTAATAAATATAATATAGGGGTCGGCGATGTTAGGGCAGCAGATTAGGGGTACATAGGGATAACGTAGGTTGCGGCGGTTTACGGAGCGGCAGATTAGGGGTTAAAAAAAATATGCAGGTGTCAGCGATAGCGGGGGCGGCAGATTAGGGGTTAATAAGTGTAAGGTTAGGGGTGTTTAGACTCGGGGTACATGTTAGAGTGTTAGGTGCAGACGTAGGAAGTGTTTCCCCATAGGAAACAATGAGGCTGCGTTAGGAGCTGAACGCTGCTTTTTTGCAGGTGTTAGGTTTTTTTTCAGCTCAAACAGTCCCATTGTTTCCTATGGGGGAATCGTGCACGAGCACGTTTTTGAGGCTGGCCGCGTCCGTAAGCACCGCTGGTATCGAGAGTTGCATTTGCGGTAAAAATGCTCTACGCTCCTTTTTTGGAGCCTAACGCAGCATTTGTTTGAACTCTCGATACCAGAGTTAATTTTATGGTGCGGCCAGAAAAAAGCCCGCGGAGCGTTAACAGCCCTTCTACCGCCAAACTCCAAATCTAGGCCTTGGTAAATAAAGACCTGCACTCCAATCCTCAAATATTTGAGTGAGCAACCACCAGGGTGCTATATCAAAGATATACAAAACAGTCACTTAGTAAGACAGCACTCACTGGGTTAAAAAAGCTTTTATTGTAGAATTTTCAAAGATTAAAACGATCCCATGACGTTTCGTTGCCAACCAGCACCTTTATCAAATAGTTCAAACAGTTCCTTCAGGCAGATGACAAAGCCAGGGATTTCAGTTTTGATGGTGCTGGTTGCACCTATGACAACACACTACGAATCCGGAAGGGGCATGGCCTTAGTGACGTGCACACACACAGTGGAACTAAGTTTGCAATCAAGATAGAATGTGTGTATATAAAGCTGCATTGTCTCATAGTTTTTCACAAAGTACACCCCTCACATTGTTGTAAATATTTAAAATTTTTAATGTGACAACACTGTAGAAATTACACTTTGCTACAATGTAAAGTAGTGAGTGTACAGCCTGTATAACAGTGTAAATTTGCTGTCCCCTCAAAATAACTCAACACACAGCCATTAATGTCTAAACCGTTGGCAACAAAAGTGAGTACACCCCTAAGTGGAAATGTCCAAATTGGGCCCAAAGTGTCAATATTTTGTGTGGCCATTATTTTCCAGCACTGTCTTAACCCTCTTGGGCATGGAGTTCACCAAAGCTTCACAGGTTGCCACTGGAGTCCTCTTTCACTCCTCCATGACAACATCATGGAGCTGGTGGATGTTTGAGACCTTGTGCTCCCCCACCTTCCATTTTACAATGCCTAACAGATGCTGAATAGGGTTTAGTTCTGGAGACATGCTTGGCCAGTCCATCACCTTTACCCTCAGCTTCTTCAGCAAGGCAGTGGTCGTCTTAGAGGTGTGTTTGGGGTCATTATATTTGAATACTGCCCTGCGGCCCAGTATCTGAAGGGAGGGCATAATGCTCTGCTTCAGTATGTCACAGTACATGTTGGCATTCATGGTTCCCTCGATGAGCTGTAGCTCCCCAGTGCCAGCAGCACTCATGTAGGCCCACACCATGGCACTCCCACCACCATGCTTGACTGTAGGCAAGACACACTTGTGTTTGTACTCCTCACTTGGTTGCCGCCACACACGCTTGAGACCATCTCAACCAAATAAGTTTATCTTGGTCTCATCGGACCACAGGACATGGTTCCAGATATACATGTCCTTAGTCTGCTTGTCTTCAGCAAAAAATGTGTGGGCTTTCTTGTGCATCATCTTTAGAAGAGGCTTCCCTCTGGGACGACAGCCATGCAGACCAATTTGATGCAGTGTGCGGCGTATGGTCTGAGCACTGACCCCTTCAAATTCTGCATCAATGCTGGCAGTACTCATACGTCTATTTCCCAAAGACAACCTCTGGATATGACGCTGAGCACGTGCATTTAACTTCTTTGGTCGACCATGGCAAGGCCTGTTCTAAGTGGAGCCTGTTCTGTGAAACCACTGTATGGTCTTGCCTAACATGCTGCAGATCAGTTTCAGGGTCTTGGCAATCTTCTTATAGCCTAGGCCACCTTTATGTAGATGATTCAAGTGAAAGCACCGATACAGAGATTTCCCTGCTTAAGAACAATCATGGCCATTTTAAACCCCGCTCAATTTTCTATCTGGTGAGAGACAGGGATCCATTTTTGGAAGCGTTCCACCATAGAGTGGAGGAGGATCTTGTACAACTATCTAGAGCAGTGATTTTCAACCTTTTTTTTGCCGTGGCACACTTTTTTACATTAAAAAATCCTGCGGCACACCACCATCCCAAAATTTTACAAAATCACAAATTGTAGCCTAATACAGCATATATACAGTATATATATATATATATATATATATATATATATATATATACACACACACACACTGTACTGTGCTGCCATGCCATGCCTCCTACAAACTATACATGACATATTGACATTCATTCACAAACAATCATAATGATTGTCTGTGAATGAATGTTAATATATCATGGTTGTAAATTATGCCTGATGAGCCCAGAATAAAAAACAAACAAAATTTAAAAAATATGGCCCACTGTTGTCAGTCTGCCGCGGCACACCTGAGGATCTCTCACGGCACACTAGTGTGCCACGGCACACTGGTTGAAAAACACTGATCTAGAGAGCACAACAGGGCCCCCCCTAATCTTAAGCCTGAATTAAAACAAGCATTATCTTCATTGATGACATATGATGATATAATCATCAAACAGGTGGACAAGAGAAGCTCCATTGTTGTTCTCAGTAAAGAAACCTATATCTCTGAAGCCACTAGGCAACTTGGTGACAGGGATGTTTATACCAAGTTGCCAGGGAATCCCACTGATAAGTTCAAGGGCCAGCTTTTGGACATCTTAGACGACGGGTATCATGAAGGTATAATCGATATGGATACCTATAATTAACTGTTAGTATCCAACCCAGTCATTCTGATCTTCCATCACCTCCCCAAGGTCCACAAATCCTTGGAGGAGGTGAGGGGAAGACCTATCATTTCCGGGATTGGTTCTCTTTTTGAGAATTTGTCCATTTGGGTTGAGTCCTTGTTGTTACCATTGGTATACCAACTCCCCCCCTATTTACAAGATAGAAAACACTCGATTTCCAATCTTGATGGCCTGGAGTTGAATGATAATTGCTCCTGGCTCACAATAGATGTTGTAGGGTTATATTCAACCATTCCACACAACCTAGGAGTTGAAGCAGTTGATAAGTTCTTAATAAAACACAGCAATTATCATCCCACCCTTAGAAACTACATCTGCAGGGCCCTTGACTTCCTCCTCAAGCACAATTTTTTTCAATTTGAGGGAGAGTTTTTTTCCAGAGGCGTGGGACCGCTATGGGCGCTAAATTTGCACCGGCTTACGCTAACATCTATATGGGTGTTTGGAAGCGGTCCCACGTCTTTGGAGAGGAAAAACCCCTTTAGAGGTCATATTTAATTGTACAAACGCTACATCGATGGCCTCCTCTTCATTTGGACTGGCACTGGGAAGGAGGCCCTTGATTTTGTTGATTTTCAAATTGTAATCAGTTTGGGTTGCAATTTACTTATCAACATCAGAAATCTAGTATCCCCTATCTAGGCATTACCCTAACAGGCCATTCAGACACATCTAAGATTACTAGCACCCTTTACAGGAAACCAATTTCCTCAAACACTAAATTGCATGCCAAGAGTTGCCATCTGAGCCATACAGGCTTCGGGTGGCTAAAGTCCATTTTATACGTATTAAACGTAATTGTTCTGAGGAATCGGATTTCCTTGTAGAGAGTGAGAAGATGAGGGAGTCACTGATTCAAAGGGGATATAAACCCTAAACTCTAAATAGAGCCTTACTAGAGGTCTCCCGTTTGGACAGAAAGTCCCTGCTGGGTAATGAAAGGAGTTGTTTGAATATGAGATTTGACAAATCCAAACCACTCTTTGCTACTACATACAGCCCACAATTTAAAGAGATCTGTGGAATAATAGCCAAACATTTGCCCATAGTCACAGCAGAAGACAGTCTCAAGGACTATGCTGCTGGTGGATGTAAATTTGTATCTAGGAGAGGTTGCACAATAGGAAATATGGTATGGGGGTGCCAAGCAGTTGGTTAACAGTCAAGGGGCATTTTAAGTGTCACTTCAGAAAGTGTATTGCCTGTTCCTACACTAAAGTGGGATCTCAATTTCAATCCAGATGTACACAGAAGGTTTAAAACCTTGACTGTTGTTCCAACTGCCACACTTCCTTTGTAGTCTACCTGATGCACACGCTGTGAGGTACAATACACAGGTTGCTCCACCAGAGAAGTAAGGACCAGAATCAGAGAGCATTTAAATTATATAAATAATGGCAGAGAATGCTCTGATCTGGCAAGGCATTTCACACAACACTATGAACAGGATGTGTCCACCTTCAGTTGGCAAGTAATTGAGCTATCGCCCTAAAGCTAGAGGTGGAAACAGAATTAACAGATTACTGCACAGAGAGGCCTTTTGGATCTTCCTCTCACAAACTAGGAGACCCACAGGTTTAAACATTGATGGAGACATAATTAATTTCTGGTAACGTTAGATTTATAGATGAGGAATCATTCTTAGGTTGATGTATCTGTTAAAGTGAAGGTAAACAAAAACGGTCTATTCTAAATAATTTAACATATCAAGCCAAATAAATATAACTTTCATTCATCAATATTTCTAAATCTTTATATTACCTGCGATATCATATATTATTGTCATCTATTCGGCTATCCGAAAATCAACCCGTAAATTTTTTTTTTTATAAACAACGATCACGTTGTTCAGCCATCCAATTGATTCTTTGGCCGTTAGGCGGCCGTCAATTTACGTAATCATGGGATGCTCCGATATGCACATGCGTGACAGTTTGTACATCGCAGTTGCCAAGCACGCGCGTTCACGTTCCGCGCATGCGCATTATCCACTTGATTTTTTAGGCTTAGTTGTGACCGCATCAGGAGTAAAACGGGAAAAAAGTGGAAACATTTGTTTCGCTCCTATTACCAACAGCATATCTTGTGTTATATTGGTAAGTGTAGATGACAGTGAAAAATTATGCGCATGCGCGGTTATTCGATGCTCGATGTGCACGAGCTGAGTAGGCACGTATAGAGCGGGTGGGACCGCTCTATACATCACAGTATCAGAAACCAGGAAATGGTGAATGGGAGGAGATTCGGAAGGGAACCGTAAGAAAAATATAAGTATAAAATTACATAAATCAATAATGTTTTTTTTTTTTAAAAAAAAGCTAGCGACTGCATTTAACTTAGTAAAAGGATTCTAAATACGATTGATGGATGCAAAAACTTTACCTTCACTTTAAGGTGATATATTTATATACACTTGTGATAGGTGGGTTTCATCAAAATCGGCATTTATTGCCATGTAATATTTATTACTTTTGGTATAAGTTTATTATTTATAATTTGTTATACCCAGTACTTCCTATATAGCTCACCTTTAAATCTAAAATACATTATTCTTAGACATTCTCCTTGCTAGCTATATAAGTTTGGTAGTGACAGGGTTATCTATTCAAGTGAAATTTGCTTATTAGATTACTTATGCCTTCTCAGTGGATAGTGACTGTACTGTCACTTTAAGCCCATGGTGTCAATTAAGCATTTGTTTGCAGCAGCCAATCAATTTGTTTTAACCCATATTTAAGTGTTGTAACTACTTGTGGGAGTTATGTCTATGAATAAGGCTTGAAGGCCAAAACGCGTACTACAGCCCATTGTCTGCTGCTTTTTATCTTCAATATTTTTGTATATTGTACTAATAAAGCTTGGAATTTTACCTCTTTGTGTTTTGGATGACTCGCTGGTTCCTCTGCTCTTTCATCTTTATGTAGAGCAACAATTCTTTTTTTCAGATCCTCAGAGAGTTCTTTGCCTTGAGGTGCCATGTTGAACTTCCAGTGACCAGTATGAGAGAGTGTGAGAGCGATAACACCAAATTTAACATACCTGCTCCCCATTCACACCTGAGATCTTGTAACACTAACGAGTCACATGACACCGGAAAGGGAAAATGTCTAATTGGGCCCAATTTGGATATTTCCACTTAGGGGTGTACTCACTTTTGTTGCCAATGGTTTAGACATTAATGGCTGTGTGTTGATATATTTTGAGGGGGCAGTACATTTTCACTGTTATACATGCTGTACACTCACTACTTTACATTGTAGCAAAGTGTAATTTCTTCAGTGTTGTCACATGAAAAGATATAACAAAATATTTACAAAAATGTGAGGGGTGTACTCACTTTTGTGACATACTGTATATAAAAAACACAACGTATAGTCTTACAGTGACATACAACTCAATAGTTTACTTAATGTGAATTTTAAAGGAAGCTGATTAATAACCATAATGAGGTAGGCAATTACATGTACACTACCTATAATTAATTGTACTATGAGTGTAGGGGACACTAAAATAATTAGTTGGAACATGTATTTAAGGGGAAAATATAAGGTACCTTTGGTGCACCAATGAAATATAAAATAAAACGGTCTATCACAGGAGTTAGCAAACTCTCTACTGGGGGGTCCCAATGCAAGATCAGTGACACATTTTAACCACTTTTGCACCAGGCACCATTATCAAATGAGGAACCCAGACATTATTTTCTATTGGTAAAGGTCTTTGCTTATGTGCGATGTCCAGAAGAAAATATTGTGCAACAAATGAAGAAAAGGTTATCGAGATTTGTAATTAATAATATATTAAGTTCTACTAGTGCAGCATATGGCCTTGTGCTCTCAAATATTTAGACACCATTCCAGAGTCTGTGCACTTTTAAGATTTCCATCATTCAGAGCATTAAATGTTTTCTCTTTAATATATTTTTTCTGATGAGTAATAGATTTGATTTTCAAGTTAAATGTTTCCCACTTTGAAAACAACAAACATACTTGTTCTCCTATATGAATTTTCTGATGAGTATAAAGAGTTGATTTCCCATACTCATAACATAAAAATGCATTCTATGAATGTTGTGATAAGTAATGAGTTGTAAAACATTTCCAACAGTCAGAACATGAAAATACTTTCTCACCTGTATGGGTTTTCTGATGAGTAACAAGGTGTGATTCCTGGGTAAAACATTTTCCACAGACAGAACATGAAAATGTTTCTCTCTCTTTTGTATGATTTTTCTGATGTTTAATAAGAGTTGACTTTCTTGTAAAACATTTCCCACACTGAGAACATGAAAATCCTTTCTCTCCTGTATGACTTGTCAGATGAGTAACAAGATTTCCTTTCACAGCAAAACATTTCCCACATTCAAAACATGAAAACTCTTTATCTCCTGTATGAATCTTCTGATGTCTAATAAGATGAGATTTCTGAGTAAAATATTTCCCACAGTCAGAACATGAAAATGCCTTTTCTCCTGTATGAATTTTCTGATGTTTAATAAGATTTGATTTCCTGGTAAAACATTTCCCACATTCAGAGCATACATTTTGGATGTGACTTTTTTGGTTTTGAAAAATATTAAAAGAAGCATCAGCACTCTGACCATGACTAGAAGAACCACACTTTGAGAATCCATCTGTTGAAAAAAAAATACAATGGAAGTAATGTTATTTATTAATTACATAATTATTTTTTAGAACATTTTAATTGTTCATAATTATTGTCTACTACAAGGAAAGGGGACAGCCTATGACTACACCTGGTTCTAGGGTTGATCTAGCCCTTAGGTAGTCCAATTTCAGGTTTGCTTCTGGTTGATATCTCACTTGAGAGATAAAGAGCAGAGTTTAAATAAATGAGTACACATAGTGTAATGTGTTGACTTTCCCCAGGGTTTATTGCAGGGGCTTGTTGTTTTGAATAATATTGTTAATGGACGATAAAGAAAGTGTGTCTTTCTGTACAAAATACAAACATTTGTAATAGGGAACAAATTACTGGTATCTAAAAGTAAAAATTGAAGAATACAAAATGATGTATTTAGGATTAAAATATGGGTTACTGATTTAAAGGGTTATTATAGTGAAAAATGTTATGCTCCAATAGGTTGAATGTATAGTTGAAATAAAGTTTAGGAGTCACAAAAAAACATAATTTATGCTTACCTGATAAATTTATTTCTCTTGTAGTGTATCCAGTCCATGGATCATCCATTACTTATGGGATATTCTCCTTCCCAACAGGAAGTTGCAAGAGGATCACCCACAGCAGAGCTGTTATATAGCTCCTCCCCTAACTGTCATATCCAGTCATTCGACCGAAAACAAACAGAGAAAGGAGAAACCATAGGGTGCAGTGGTGACTGTAGTTTAATTAAAATTTAGACCTGCTTTAAAAGGACAGGGCGGGCCGTGGACTGGATACACTACAAGAGAAATACATTCATCAGGTAAGCATAAATTATGTTTTCTCTTGTTAAGTGTATCCAGTCCACGGATCATCCATTACTTATGGGATACCAATACCAAAGCTAAAGTACACGGATGATGGGAGGGACAAGGCAGGATTAAGCGGAAGGAACCACTGCCTGAAGAACCTTTCTTCCAAAAACAGCCTCCGAAGAAGCAAAAGTATCAAATTTGTAAAATTTGGAAAAAGTGTGAAGCGAAGACCAAGTCGCGGCCTTGCAAATCTGTTCAACAGAGGCCTCATTTTTTAAGGCCCAGGTGGAAGCCACAGCTCTAGTAGAATGAGCTGTAATCCTTTCAGGGGGCTGCTGTCCAGCAGTCTCATAGGCTAGGCGTATTATGCTCCGAAGCCAAAAGGAAAGAGAGGTTGCCGAAGCTTTTTGATCTCTCCTCTGTCCAGAGTAAACGACAAACAGGGTAGATGTTTGACGAAAATCTTTAGTAGCTTGTAAGTAAAACTTCAAGGCACGGACTACGTCCAGATTATGTAAAAGACGTTCCTTCTTTGAAGAAGGATTAGGACACAATGATGGAACAACAATCTCTTGATTGATATTCTTGTTAGAAACCACCTTAGGTAAAAACCCAGGTTTGGTACGCAGGACTACCTTATCTGCATGAAAAATCAGATAAGGAGAATCACATTGTAAGGCAGATAACTTAGAGACTCTCCGAGCCGAGGAAATAGCCATCAAAAACAGAATTTTCCAAGATAAAAGTTTAATATCAATGGAATGAAGGGGTTGCAACGGAACTCCTTGAAGAACTTTAAGAACCAAGTTTAAGCTCCATGGGGGAGCAACAGGTTTAAACACAGGCTTAGTTCTAACCAAAGCCTGGCAAAATGCCTGGACATCTGGAACCTCTGCCAGACGCTTGTGCAAAAGAATAGACAGAGCAGAAATCTGTCCCTTTAAGGAACTATCTGATAATCCTTTGTCCAACCCCTCTTGGAGAAAAGACAATATTCTAGGAATCCTAACCTTACTCCATGAGTAATTCTTGGATTCACACCAATAAAGATATTTACTCCATATCTTGTGGTAGATTTTCCTGGTAACAGGCTTTCGTGCCTGTATTAAAGTATCAATGACTGACTCGGAGAAGCCACACTTTGATAGAATCAAGCTTTCAATCTCCATGCAGTCAGTCTCAGAGAAATTAGATTTGGATGATTGAAAGGACCTTGTATCAGAAGGTCCTGTCTTAGAGGCAGAGTCCATGGTGGAAAGGATGACATGTCCACTAGGTCTGCATACCAAGTCCTGCGTGGCCACGCAGGTGCTATCAGAATCACCGATGCTCTCTCCTGTTTGATTTTGGCAATCAGTCGAGGGAGCAGAGGAAACGGTGGAAACACATAAGCCAGGTTGAAGAACCAAGGCGCTGCTAGAGCATCTATCAGCGTCGCTTCTGGGTCCCTGGACCTGGATCCGTAACAAGGAAGATTGGCGTTCTGGCGAGACGTCATGAGATCCAACTCTGGTTTGCCCCAACGATGAATCAACTGAGCAAACACCTCCGGATGGAGTTCCCACTCCCCCGGATGGAAAGTCTGACGACTTAGAAAATCCGCCTCCCAGTTCTCCACGCCTGGGATATGGATTGCTGACAGGTGGCAAGAGTGGTACTCTGCCCAGCGAATTATATTTGAGACTTCTAACATCGCTAGGGAACTCCTGGTTCCCCCTTGATGGTTGATGTAAGCCACAGTCGTGATGTGTTCCAACTGAAATCTGATGAACCTCAGTGTTGCTAACTGAGGCCAAGCCAGAAGAGCATTGAATATCGCTCTTAACTCCAGAATATTTATTGGAAGGAGTTTCTCCTCCTGAGTCCATGATCCCTGTGCCTTCAGGGAATTCCAGACTGCACCCCAACCTAGAAGGCTGGCATCTGTTGTTACAATTGTCCAATCTGGCCTGCGAAAGGTCATACCCTTGGACAGGTGTACCCGAGACAACCACCAGAGAAGAGAATCTCTGGTCTCTTGATCCAGATTTAGCAGAGCGGACAAATCTGTGTAATCTCCATGCCACTGACTCAGCATGCATAATTGCAGCGGTCTGAGATGAAGGCGCGCAAATGGCATTATGTCCATTGCCGCTACCATTAAGCCGATTACCTCCATACACTGAGCTACCGAAGGGCGCGGAATGGAGTGAAGAACACGGCAAGCATTTAGAAGTTTTGATAACCTGGACTCCGTCAGGTAAATTTTCATTTCTACAGAATCTATAAGAGTCCCTAAGAAGGAGACTCTTGTGAGTGGGGATAGAGAACTCTTTTCCTTGTACACTTTCCACTCGTGCGACCTCAGAAATGCCAGAACTATCTCTGTATGAGACTTGGCAACTTGAAAGCTTGACGCCTGTATCAGGATGTCGTCTAGACACGGAGCCACCGCTATGCCTCGCGGTCTTAGAACTGCCAGAAGTGAGCCCAGAACCTTTGTAAAGATTCTCGGGGCTGTAGCCAACCCGAAGGGAAGAGCTACAAATTGGTAATGCCTGTCTAGAAAGGCAAACCTTAGAAACCGATGATGATCTTTGTGAATCGGTATGTGAAGGTAGGCATCCTTTAAGTCCACTGTGGTCATGTACTGACCTTCTTGGATCATGGGTAGGATGGTCCGAATAGTTTCCATTTTGAAAGATGGAACTCTGAGGAATTTGTTTAAGATCTTTAGATCCAAAATTGATCTGAAGGTTCCCTCTTTTTTGGGAACCACAAACAGATTCGAATAAAAACCCTGTCCTTGTTCCGTCCGCGGAACTGGATGGATCACTCCCATAACTAGGAGGTCTTGCACACAGCGTAGGAATGCCTCTTTCTTTATCTGATTTGCAGATAGCCTTGAAAGATGAAATCTCCCTTGTGGAGGGGAAGCTTTGAAGTCCAGAAGATATCCCTGAGATATGATCTCCAACGCCCAGGGATCCTGAACATCTCTTGCCCACGCCTGGGCGAAGAAAGAAAGTCTGCCCCCTACTAGATCCGTCGCCGGATAGGGGGCCGTTCCTTCATGCTGTCTTGGAGGCAGCAGCAGGCTTTCTGGCCTGCTTGCCTTTGTTCCAGGACTGGTTAGGTTTCCAGGCCTGCTTAGATTGAGCAAAAGTTCCATCTTGTTTTGAAGCGGAGGAAGTTGATGCTGCACCTGCCTTGAAATTTCGAAAGGCACGAAAATTAGACTGTTTGGCCTTTGCTTTGGCCCTGTCCTGAGAAAGGGTGTGACCCTTACCTCCAGTAATGACAGCAATAATTTCCTTCAAACCAGGCCCGAATAAGGTCTGCCCCTTGAAAGGAATGTTGAGTAATTTAGACTTCGAAGTCACGTCAGCTGACCAGGATTTAAGCCATAGGATGGCGAATCCGGAATTCTTAGCCGTTAGTTTAGTCAAATGAACAATGGCATCAGAAACAAATGAGTTAGCTAGCTTAAGTGTTCTAAGCTTGTCAATAATTTCAGTCAATGGAGCTGTATGGATGGCCTCTTCCAGGGCCTCAAACCAGAATGCCGCCGCGGCCGTGACAGGCGCAATGCATGCAAGGGGCTGTAAAATAAAACCTTGTTGAATAAACATTTTCTTAAGGTAACCCTCCAATTTTTTATCCATTGGATCTGAAAAAGCACAACTGTCCTCAACTGGGATAGTAGTACGCTTTGCTAAAGTAGAAACTGCTCCCTCCACCTTAGGGACCGTCTGCCATAAGTCCCGTGTAGTGGCGTCTATTGGAAACATTTTTCTAAATATAGGAGGTGGGGAAAAAGGCACACCCGGTCTATCCCACTCCTTGCTAATAATTTCTGTAAGCCTTTTAGGTATAGGAAAAAAAACAGTACACACCGGTACCGCATAGTATTTATCCAGCCTACACAATTTCTCTGGTACTGCAACTGTGTTACAGTCATTCAGAGCAGCTAATACCTCCCCAAGCAACACACTGAGGTTCTCAAGCTTACATTTAAAATTAGAAATCTCTGAATCAGGATTCCCCGAATCAGAGATGTCACCCACAGACTGAAGCTCTCCGTCCTCATGATCTGCATATTGTGACGCAGTATCAGACATGGCCCTTACAGCATCTGCGCGCTCTGTATTTCTTCTAACCCCAGAGCAATCACGCTTGCCTCTTAATTCAGGCAACCTGGATAATACCTCTGACAGGGTATTATTCATGATTGCAGCCATGTCCTGCAAGGTAATCGCTATGGGCGTCCCTGATGTAATTGGCGCCATATTAGCGTGCATCCCCTGAGCGGGAGGTGAAGGGTCTGACACGTGGGGAGAGTTAGTCGGCATAACTTCCCCCTCGTCAGAATCTTCTGGTGATATTTCTTTTATATTTAAAGACTGATCTTTACTGTTTAAGGTGAAATCAATACATTTAGTACACATTCTCCTATGGGGCTCCACCATGGCTTTCAAACATAATGAACAAGTAGTTTCCTCTGTGTCAGACATGTTTAAACAGACTAGCAATGAGACTAGCAAGCTTGGAAAACACTTTAAACAAGTTTACAAGCAATATAAAAAATGTTACTGTACCTTTAAGAAACACAAATTTTGTCAAAATTTGAAATAACAGTGAAAAAAGGCAGTTACACTAACGAAATTTTTACAGTGTATGTAACAAGTTAGCAGAGCATTGCACCCATTTGCAAATGGATGATTAACCCCTTAATACCCAAAAAATAATAAAAGACAAAAACGTTTTTTTTTTTTTTTCAAACAGTCACAACCTCAAAAACGACTTTGAAGCCTTTTGAGCCCTCCAGAGATGTCCTGGATCATGCAGGAAGAAGCTGGATGTCTGTGTCTGTAATTTTTGCTGTGCAAAAAAACGGCAAAATAGGCCCCTCCCACTCATATTACAACAGTGGAAAGCCTAAGGAAACTGTTTCTAGGCCAAATTCAAGCCAGCCATGTGGAAAAAAACTAGGCCCCAATAAGTTTTATCACCAAATACATATAAAAACGATTAAACATGCCAGCAAACGTTTTATATTACATTTTTATAAGAGTATGCATCTCTATTAATAAGCCTGATACCAGTCGCTATAACTGCATTTAAGGCTTTACTTACATTAGTTCGGTATCAGCAGCATTTTCTAGCAAATTCCATCCCTAGAAAAATATTAACTGCACATACCTTATTGCAGGAAAACCTGCACGCCATTCCCTCTCTGAAGTTACCTCACTCCTCAGAATATGTGAGAACAGCCATGGATCTTAGTTACTTCCGCTAAGATCATAGAAAACGCAGGCAGATTCTTCTTCTAAATACTGCCTGAGATAAACAGTACACTCCGGCACCATTTAAAAATAACAAACTTTTGATTGAAGAATAAACTAAGTATAAAACACCACACTCCTCTTACGACCTCCATCTTGGTTGAGGCTTGCAAGAGAATGACTGGATATGACAGTTAGGGGAGGAGCTATATAGCAGCTCTGCTGTGGGTGATCCTCTTGCAACTTCCTGTTGGGAAGGAGAATATCCCATAAGTAATGGATGATCCGTGGACTGGATACACTTAACAAGAGAAAACTGCTGGTCCCGAGCGGAAACTGTGGCTATATCAATCCATGACCCAGCTGTGCGATTAGCGTAGATGGGCCTAGTTTACAAGTGGCGTACTCTTGCTTGCAAGGGACGCAATAAGCAATATCGCTGGAACTCGCTAACATTAGCGTGCAAATTGATATTACAAGTTCGTAGTAAATCAGATTTACCAGATAAGGTTACGAGCGGCCGACATTGCTCTAGTGCACCCATTACTTTCAATAAAATTTTGCAACTGTGCTAAATGGTGCTCATATTACAAGTTTAAATGTATGGGTTGCGCTCGAGCCAAAGTCCACATAGCATTGGAGTATTAGAGCAAACAGAGACCTGAAGTAAAGAATAAGGGTTAAAACATTTTTTCACAAAATGCATCTAAAACATATTAAAAGAAAATATTAAACAAATATATACATTATAAGTGAAAAAGAGGGCGCCACATAGCGTGATACTGTTGTTGTAAAATCAGAAGGCAGAATATTCAAAAAGGCTTACCAAATAGCTCTGCACCGTTCTATGACCGGTGCTATCAGGCAGACTAACACTCTCAGTGGTTAGCACACTGGGTGGCCTCAGATGAACTGCAGACATGTGGATCTCAGTGTAGCTTGATTGCAGTAACCAAACGTCTATATAGACCATGTATTGCAGACTGCAGTGGATTTTGAAATCAAACGTCTTTTCAGGTTAGATCAATAAAAATGTAAGACAACTTCCGTATGATAGAATTAAAAACTTTAATCCATATAAGAATTGCTACGCGTTTCTAGACCAATGTCTGGTCTTTTCCTCAGGCATAAAAACAATGGATACAATTTTAAACAAATTGAAACCTTAAATACAGGTGAGTTTAAAACAGGAAGTTGTCATAGTTTCAAAAGAAGACCAATCGTAACAAAGAAAACCCTGTGAATCTTATCAACACTGATTAAGAAATCTTAACCTGTGAGCTAACCGTTGTTAACAATATGTGTTGAAATGTTGCTAGGATGTTTCTGAACTATAAAAGGTAGCTATCGCTGGTTTTAATTAAATGAATGATACTAAATAAAAAGCATGATACTAAATAAAAACAATAACTGCAGCTGCTTCCAACAGTTAAAAGTATATGCGATTGGTTGAATATATAAAACATATTTGAATGAGAAATGTTTATTAAAAACTGACGTGTGGTGTTGTTTGAAGCTGAGTGGTGGTGGATAAAATGTAAGTAATGTGAGAGGTAATAAAAATAATAATAATAATAATAAGAAAGAAAACAAATCCAACTGGAAATGAAGTGGCGGATAGTATTCAATTGAAGCCAATGAATATTAATAATAGTAATATAGATCTGAACCTCACGGCTGTGGAAATGAATATAACAACGTTTTGTTGTATGGCTTTTACAAAGCCGTCATGTGTCTTACTAGATTGCTTGCAATTTTCGCATATTCAAATCAGAATTCTATGTCTGATTAATCGGGAAGATTAAAGAGAGTTAGTAAAAATATATATGTTCTTAAAAAAAAAGGTCTAGAATGTGATACATTAAGCCTGACCCTACAGATTTAGCAAAAAATGGAATAGATATAATTGAATTTTGATTTTGTTTTGTTTTTGAACTTTTGAGTGAAATAGATATGTTTGCTAGTCCATCTATCACACCGTGTGGAATATTAATCACATACGGTTAATCTTTCGTAGTCCTATTGAATTATTTGTTATTCTGTGTATTGAAAACAGATGTCACGCTAACATAATTTCAAAATTATTATAATAAGCTAAAATAAGTCTTAAATTAAGAAGCTAATGAAATTACCAGAAAAAACAAAAAATGTGGAAATGTTAATTTTTATAATATCCTGATATGTGATCAGAAATAAACCGGATTGATGTATCACTGGTCGTTTTGATCGTTATGGTTATCATATTGATTCGTGACATAACCATAGGTCTAATCTAAATCTGGATCTAAATATTGGTATTAGTGTTTGGACAACCCATAGCAAGTATCATAATAGTCGGTATCATTATTGTTATGTCTATATATTAATTAAATGCTGCTAAATCAAGATTAGCATTTAGGCCTTCAGGAAATAATGTTTTTAATTTAAAAATCCAGAAGGTTTCTCGTTGTCTGAGTTTGGTAGTTCTGTTGTAGTCTGCTGACCTAGGAATAAAATCAATGGGAATAAATTTGAAGATATGGGGGTTGCCTTGATGTTTAGCTAGACAATGGGTTGGAACACTATGTTTGATTTTTGTTTTCTTGCAATTCTTACAGTTGCGAAAGTGTTCTCCCCACCTTATTTTTACCTTCCTAGAGGTGCGGCCTATGTATTGTAGCCCGCAAATACACTCTAACAGGTAAACAACGAAAGAGGTGTTGCAATTATAAAATCCCTGAATGGGATGTATATCTCCGGTGGTATGGGACTTGAAGGTTTTAGTGCCATGTTTAATGTATTGGCAAGATTTACAACCCGTTTTTCCGCATTTATATACTCCCTGTAACCCAAAGATGCCCCTCTTGGATTTTGTAATGATCTTAGATTGTTGTTGGGTGTGTTTAACAATTTTGCTAGGTGCTAATCTGCTTCTCAGGGTTGGGGCTCTCCTATAGACTATCTTTGGTTTATCCTGTACTATATTTCTCAAAATAGGATCCCTTTGGATGACATGCCAATGTTTATGTATAATTTGATTAATTTTTTGAAAATTATTATTAAATTGAGTAATAAACATGATATTTCCCTGGTCTGTTGGTATGTTAGATAGTTGTTTAATTTTATTGTTATTAGATAGTATATCATTCCTGTCCAATCTTTTTGTTCTCATGAGTGCATTATCTAAAATGTGAACCGGATAGTTTCTCTCTACAAATCTATTGTATATAATCTGACTATGTTCAAGAAAAGTGTTATAATCTGAACAGTTCCTCCTAATGCGTCTGAATTCCATCAAACCTCTCCTCTCATCCTTCTCCTCCTTTTCATGCCCTGACCAATCTATCTGCCACTATAATTCCACCCTTACATCCGTCCTTGACAATCTCGCCCCTCTTACCATAGCTCGGAAATCAAACACTCATCCTCAGCCCTGGCATACTCCACTGACACGATACCTACGCAGATGTTCCCGTACTGCTGAGCGGCACTGGAGAAAATCTAGGAGTTCAGCTGATTTTCAACACTACAAATTTATCTTGAACTCCTACTACTCTGCCCTTAATTTCCATAAGCAACACTACTTCTCTACTCTTATCTCTAATCTTTCTTCAAACCCAAAACGTTTGTTCTCCACTTTCAATACTCTTCTCCGCCCTCCCCCACCTCCTAATACAACTTCTCTGTCAGCTCAAGACTTTGCCAACCACTTCAATAACAAAATCAACTACATCAGAAATGAAATCGTCTCTCAACATAATTCCATTCCCTCACCCCCTCAAATGCTCTCAATCAACCACAACCCACATAACCTTAAACTTAGCTCATTCTCCCCTGTTACTGAGGATGAAGTTTCGGCACTTATACTGCGCTCTCACCTCACTACCTGTCCCCTTGACCCTATCCCCTCACAGCTACTCCCCTCCCTCTCTGCCACCCTTACCCCTATACTCACACACACTTTCAACCTCTCCTTCAGCACCGGTATATTTCCCTCATCGCTGAAACATGCACTGGTCACACCTATCCTCAAAAAACCTTCCCTTGATCCTACCTCCCCATCCAACTACCGCCCTATTTCCCTCCTCCCTCTTGTATCAAAGCTTCTTGAAAAACTAGCTTATGCACGCCTTTCCCATTTCCTTACAATAAACTCCCTCCTTGACCTATTGCAATCTGGATTTCGTCCCCATCACTCCACAGAAACAGCAATTGTTAAGGTTACCAACGACCTACTTACAGCAAAATCAAAAGGCCACTTCTCTCTGCTTATTCTCCTTGATCTGTCCGCAGCCTTTGACAATGTTGACCACCCTCTCTTGCTCCAAACCCTCCAATCCTTCGGCATATGTGACATAGCCCTCTCGTGGCTCTCTTCCTACCTGTCAAACCGTACCTTTAGTGTAGCCTTCTCTGGGGCCTCCTCTGCCCCGTCACCACTTTCTGTCAGAGTACCGCAAGGCTCTGGCCTCGGTCCCCTTCTCTTTTCAATCTACACGTCATCACTAGGTTCCCTAATAAAGTCCCATGGTTTACAATATCATTTGTATGCCGACGACACCCAAATCTACTTCTCTGCACCAGACCTTTCTCCTTCATTGCTAACCCGTGTCACTAACTGTCTTTCTCACATCTCCAACTGGATGTCCTCTCACTACCTCAAGCTAAATCTCTCCAAAACTGAGCTCCTTATTTTCCCCCCTTCTTCAAAACTCTCCACCCCCAATCTCTCTATAACTGTCGACAACTCCATCATTACCCCTACCCCACATGCCCGATGTCTCTGGGTCACATTTGACTCAGATCTTTCTTTCAATCCTCACATTCAGTCTTTGGCTAAAGCCTGCCGCTTCCACCTTAAAAACATCTCTAAAATTAGACACTTCCTTACACAAGACACAACTAAGATTTTAATCCACTCTCTCATCCTCTCCCGCCTCGATTACTGCAACTCTGTCCTCTCTGGTCTCCCCACCTACCGCCTAGCTCCTTTACAATCCTTAATGAATGCCTCTGCCAGACTCATCTTCCTTACAAGTCGCTCTTCATCTGCTGCACCTCTCTGCCAATCTCTTCACTGGCTTCCTCTTGCCTCTAGGATCAAACACAAAATTCTCACTCTAACATACAAAGCCCTCAACTGCACTGCTCCCCCTTATATCTCAGATCTTGTCTCCAGATACTCTCCTTCTCGTCCCCTTCGCTCTGCTCAAGACCTCCTACTCTCCTCCTCTCTTGTCACCTCATCACACTCCCGTTTACAGGACTTCTCCAGACTGGCTCCCATCTTGTGGAACTCTCTGCCTCGCTCCACTAGACTCTCTTCTAGTTTTAAAAGCTTCAAGTGCTCCCTAAAGACTCTACTGTTTAGGGATGCATACAACCTACACTAACCTTACTTTATACCAGTTCCTCTCCTCCATTGCTATCCCCTGAACCCCCCTAGCATGCAAGCTTAAGAGTCCAGCTGTTTGTTGATCACCTTCTCAAGAGCTGACTACAACAGTGCAACTCTTGGCAGGGCCCTCTACCGATTTGATCCCTATAACTGTTTTTTGTACTCCGCCTTTGTTAATATCGCTGCGGAATCTGTTGGCGCTCTACAAATAACCGATAATAATAATAATAACTGACTGTACGGTACATTGTTAATCCAACTTCTATGGTGATTACTATGGTATTCCAAATAGCTGTTGCTATCCACATCTTTAAAAAAAGTTTTGGACATAATGGTCTGGTTGGGCCCCCAACTGAGTGACAGATCCAAATAATCTATTGATTCAGATTGTATATTGGCTGTAAATGTGATTCCCATATTATTGTTGTTAAGTCGTGTAATGAATAATTCTGCTGATTCTGTACAGCCCTCCCAAACGAATATGAGGTCGTCTATGTAGCGGCCATAGAATACCAGGTTCTCCCCAAGGTTCGCTTGGTAGATGTATATCTCCTCAAATAATCCCATAAAGAGATTAGCGAAATTTGGGGTGAACCTGGTACCCATGGCCGTCCCCCTGATCTGCAGATAGAAACGATCTAGGTATAAAAAATAATTGTGTTGCAAGATGTACTTAATGCATTCTAAAATATATGAATTTTGTTCTTTGGATAAATAAAGATCCAGTTTTATTTACCCAAAGAACAAAAATCATATATTTTAGAATGCATTAAGTACATCTTGCAACACAATTATTTTTTATACCTAGATCGTTTCTATCTGCAGATCAGGGGGACGGCCATGGGTACCAGGTTCGCCCCAAATTTCGCTAATCTCTTTATGGGATTATTTGAGGAGATATACATCTACCAAGCGAACCTTGGGGAGAACCTGGTATTCTATGGCCGCTACATAGACGACCTCATATTCGTTTGGGAGGGCTGTACAGAATCAGCAGAATTATTCATTACACGACTTAACAACAATAATTTGGGAATCACATTTACAGCCAATATACAATCTGAATCAATAGATTATTTGGATCTGTCACTCAGTTGGGGGCCCAACCAGACCATTATGTCCAAAACTTTTTTTTAAAGATGTGGATAGCAACAGCTATTTGGAATACCATAGTAATCACCATAGAAGTTGGATTAACAATGTACCGTACAGTCAGTTCAGACGCATTAGGAGGAACTGTTCAGATTATAACACTTTTCTTGAACAAAGTCAGATTATATACAATAGATTTGTAGAGAGAAACTATCCGGTTCACATTTTAGATAATGCACTCATGAGAACAAAAAGATTGGACAGGAATGATATACTATCTAATAACAATAAATGAAACAACTATCTAACACACCAACAGACCAGGGAAATATCATGTTCATTACTCAATTTAATAATAATTTTCAAAAAATTAATCAAATTATACATAAACATTGGCATGTCATCCAAAGGGATCCTATTTTGAGAAATATAGTACAGGATAAACCAAAGATAGTCTATAGGAGAGCCCCAACCCTGAGAAGCAGATTAGCACCTAGCAAAATTGTTAAACACACCCAACAACAATCTAAGATCATTACAAAATCCAAGAGGGGCATCTTTGGGTTACAGGGAGTATATAAATGCGGAAAAACGGGTTGTAAATCTTGCCAATACATTAAACATGGCACTAAAACCTTCAAGTCCCATACCACCGGAGATATACATCCCATTCAGGGATTTTATAATTTCAACACCTCTTTCGTTGTTTACCTGTTAGAGTGTATTTGCGGGCTACAATACATAGGCCGCACCTCTAGGAAGGTAAAAATAAGGTGGGGAGAACACTTTCGCAACTGTAAGAATTGCAAGAAAACAAAAATCAAACATAGTGTTCCAACCCATTGTCTAGCTAAACATCAAGGCAACCCCCATATCTTCAAATTTATTCCCATTGATTTTATTCCTAGGTCAGCAGACTACAACAGAACTACCAAACTCAGACAACGAGAAACCTTCTGGATTTTTAAATTAAAAACATTATTTCCTGAAGGCCTAAATGCTAATCTTGATTTAGCAGCATTTAATTAATATATAGACATAACAATAATGATACCGACTATTATGATACTTGCTATGGGTTGTCCAAACACTAATACCAATATTTAGATCCAGATTTAGATTAGACCTATGGTTATGTCACGAATCAATATGATAACCATAACGATCAAAACGACCAGTGATACATCAATCCGGTTTATTTCTGATCACATATCAGGATATTATAAAAATTAACATTTCCACATTTTTTGTTTTTTCTGGTAATTTCATTAGCTTCTTAATTTAAGACTTATTTTAGCTTATTATAATAATTTTGAAATTATGTTAGCGTGACATCTGTTTTCAATACACAGAATAACAAATATATTCAATAGGACTACGAAAGATTAACCGTATGTGATTAATATTCCACACGGTGTGATAGATGGACTAGCAAACATATCTATTTCACTCAAAAGTTCAAAAACAAAACAAAATCAAAATTCAATTATATCTATTCCATTTTTTGCTAAATCTGTAGGGTCAGGCTTAATGTATCGCATTCTAGACCTTTTTTTTTTAAGAACATATATATTTTCACTAACTCTCTTTAATCTTCCCAATTAATCAGACATAGAATTCTGATTTGAATATATGAAAATTGCAAGCAATCTAGTAAGACACATGACGGCTTTGTAAAAGCCATACAACAAAACGTTGTTATATTCATTTCCACAGTCGTGAGGTTCAGATCTATATTACTATTATTAATATTCATTGGCTTCAATTGCATACTATCCACCACTTCATTTCCAGTTGGATTCGTTTTATTTCTTCTTCTTATTATTATTTTTATTACCTCTCACATTACTTACATTTTATCCACCACCACTCAGCTTCAAACAACACCACACGTCAGTTTTTAATAAACATTTCTCATTCAAATATGTTTTATATATTCAATCAATCGCATATACTTTTAACTGTTGGAAGCAGCTGCAGTTATTGTTTTTATTTAGTATCATGCTTTTTATTTAGTATCATTCATTTAATTAAAACCAGCGATAGCTACCTTTTATAGTTCAGAAACATCCTAGCAACATTTCAACACATATTGTTAACAACGGTTAGCTCACAGGTTAAGATTTCTTAATCAGTGTTGATAAGATTCACAGGGTTTTTTTTGTTTTGATTGGTCTTCTTTTGAAACTATGACAACTTCCTGTTTTAAACTCACCTGTATTTAAGGTTTCAATTTGTTTAAAATTGTATCCATTGTTTTTAGCCTGAGGAAAAGACCAGACATTGGTCTAGAAACGTGTAGCAATTCTTATATGGATTAAAGTTTTTAATTCTATCATACGGAAGTTGTCTTACATTTTTATTGATCTAACCTGAAAAGACGTTTGATTTCAAAATCCACTGCAGTCTGCAATACATGGTCTATATAGACGTTTGGTTACTGCAATCAAGCTACACTGAGATCCACCTGTCTGCAGTTCAGCTGAGGCCACCCAGTGTGCTAACCACTGAGAGTGTTAGTCTGCCTGATAGCACCGGTCATAGAACGGTGCAGAGCTATTTGGTAAGCCTTTTTGAATATTCTGCCTTCTGATTTTACAACAACAGTATCACGCTATGTGGCGCCCTCTTTTTCACTTATAATTTTCAGAAACCTTCACTCCGAGGACCAGAGGAGCTTCGCCGCCTGCACCTTTTATTTCAACTGTTTTGAACTCACTGCCCGATCCCACGGGACTTCAAATATATACATTGTTAAATAAAATATAACATTTAAATTGACTTTCTTTAAAGAATAAAAAGGGATATGGTATATGGCAAGGTGTTTGACAGGAAAGGGCTCAAAAAGATAAAATATCAATATATATATATATATATATATATATATATATATGTGTGTGTGTGTGTAAACATTTTTATATTTGTGAAAATATGTATGTGCAAGCATACATACACATTATATATGCACACATACTTTTTAGCCCTTTCCAGCCAAATACCTTGAAACATGTATTATTATTTTTTTTTTTTCAAATATCTTTTTATTGTTGTCCGGTAAAGCAATACACACATTCCAGTGATTACATTTTGTGCGGTTATCATATCTGGTGACAAGATTTACAATGCAGGTCCAAAATTAAACACAGTATGAAACAAAGCAATGTCACATTATGAGGGGTGGAATATTTTCTTCACTTGTCCACACTACGTTTCTATCTTACATGATATTTACTTGGTCTGAGTGATTGCACTTCCCCGACATAATCTTTTTCCATTTTCTTTAATATACCTATAACTAAACACTTAAGTAACCTATTCTAACTAGTAACCTAAATAAACCTTTTTTTAAAAAAAAAAAAAAAAAAAAAGGACAAATATTATTGTCCTTGAGGCCCGGCGGAGGAAAAAATAAATAAAAATAAAAATAAAAAAAAAAATAAAAAAAAAAGGGGGGGGAGGGAGGCTGTGGGAGGTGAGGAAGGAGAGGAGGGGAGGGGGAGGCATTTCACCTATGAAACAATTGTCGTTTTAAAATAAATGTGCCCACTCCCCTCTCAGTTCCGCTTCTATGAAAAGAACTGAGTCCCTAAATGGGATCAGAATAAGTCTCTGAATCTCCAACTCGAAGGTAAGTATGAGTCTGCGCCATTTACGCAGGAATAAACCCAGCATGTTCTGAACATCCATCCTAACATCCATTTGTTCCGTGAATATTTGTGTTCTAAGTAGGTTCCTAAAGCCCACAAAGGAGGGGCCCTTCCTTACTGTCCACTTTTTTAAGATACATTTTCTAGCTAATAAAATTACTAGGCTTAATATTGCGTCTTGTTGCCTGTGTTGCGTTTCCCAATGCAAAAATAGGATAGTTTCTGGGCTAAGCGTGATGTATATCTGTAAGGACTTATTGATCCAATATTGTATTTTATTCCAGTACTGTCTGACTGACGGACACTCCCACATATAATGTAAGAGAGTAGGCGCCTCTGCTGCACATCTCACACATTGGTTAGGGCGCATATGAGCCCATTTGGCTAATGTTCTTGGTGTGAGATAGGCCCTATAGAGGAAACGTATCTGGGACTCCCTGTACATGGCGGACAGTGTGGCTGATTTAGTTCGTTCGAGACCTCTTCTTATGTCTTCCCAAGTAATACCCTCAATTCCCACACGGGACCACCCTGTTTGCACTGAATCCCTTGTGCTCTGTGCTCTATGTTGTATGAGTGTTTGATAGATTTCCGATAAGGAAAACCTACCCATGGTGTATAGTGTTTGTGAGATGCGGAAGGGGGAACCCTCCCAGAATTCAGGTGTGCTCCGAGTTAAAGAGTTGATATAGTTACGTACCTGTAGAAAGGCAAAGAAATGTGTTCTCGGTATCCCGAACTCTCTCTGTAAAGCATCAAAGGTTTTAACCTCTTTTGTTAGCAGGGTTAACAATTGTTTAAGTGATGTCAGCCCTTTCTGCTCCCAGACCACGAAGGGCTGGGTTTCCGAACCCGCCGGAAAGTCTGGGTTTTTAATAATAGGCAGGTAGCTTGAAGCATGACAAGATTTCTTCAGGAACTTATGAGCCTGATGCCAAGCCTTTAGTGGTTCGCTAAATAACATATTAAGGCCTAGAGCCCTCACCGATCTCATGTTTGAGACATGTGGTAGGTATGCCAGGGAGACATCCCCCAGAGTAGCCTGCTCCATAGAGGGCCGACAAAAATGATGAGTTCCCACTTGCCAGTCCAGCACTAGGCGAATCAGAGCTGCCCAATTGTACAGCCTGAAGTCTGGCAAAGCCAGGCCTCCATTAAGAAAACCCATGCTCAATTTTTCCCTCGAAATCCGTGGCTTACCCCCCTTCCAAATGAAGCGGGTCGCCGCCGCGTTTAGCATTTTGACATCAGCCTTACTTAATAGTAGGGGAAGCATAAGAAGCGGATATAGAAGGCGGGGGAGTATCACCATTTTAAGAAGATTGATCCTACCTGAGAGTGACAAAGGAAGGGATCTCCAGCTGTCCATCTGCGCCTGTAGTTTTGCGCATATGGGTGTCAAATTATTAGAGTATAGCTTGTTTGGGTTTGCAGAAATCTTGATGCCAAGATATGTGATGTCATGTTTAGCCACCGAGAACGGAAATTCCCCACTTGAGTTAGTTTTTCTGAGAAGCCACAGGATCTCGGATTTGTGCATATTGACTTTATAGCCTGAAAATCGGCCAAAGTCGGTAAGGGTTTCTAGTATATGCGGTATATAAGTGCGGGGGTTTTGTACAAACAAGAGCATGTCGTCCGCATATAGTGCCAGGTGTTGTGGATGCCCTGCCAAGTCTATGCCAGGAAAAACCTGCCTTAACTTGATAGCCAGCGGTTCCAGGGCAATGTTAAAGAGGAGGGGTGATAAGGGGCAGCCCTGCCGGGTGCCTCTATGTAGATAAATGTTTGCCGAGAATATATTGTTAACTAGTATATTAGCTAGGGGGGCACGGTACAAATTTTTGATAAAAGTTAGAAAGGGGCCAGAGAAGCGAGCCTTAGCCATGGTGTAGAGGAGGTGGTCCCACTCCACTCGATCGAAGGCCTTCTCTGCGTCAAGTGACAGCAGGAAGGCCTCCTCGTCATCTCTTACTACCTCGCCCTTCTTTTTGGGCCAAAAGTGTTGGATAACCTGTAGAACCCTGCGAACATTGACCACTGACGATCTTGCGTACATGAATCCTGTTTGATCCATGTGAATGATATCAGGTAGTATAAATTTAAGTCTCTCAGCCAGAAGTTTAGTTAGTATCTTGTAGTCGGAGTTCAGTAAAGAGATAGGCCGGTAGGACTCCGGTAAAACGCTGTCCTTCCCCGGCTTGGGTATGAGAGTGATATATGCCGCGGAGAATTCTGGCACCGGTGCCGTCTCCCCTTCGAAATAGGTAGTATATAGACTCGCCAGCGTCGTGGAGACCTGGTCCTTTAAGAGCCGATAGAACTCTATCGGCAGTCCATCCGGGCCTGAGGCTTTGCCCAGCGCCATGGACATGATCGTTCTCTGGATCTCCTCTTCCCTTATGGGGGCATTTAGTTTCTCCAGTTGAGAGATGTATTATTATTTTAATCAATTTTAATGTGTTTTTTTTAAAGAAAAACTTGAAATTCCTATATCTTTCATTTTTTTAAAAATTATTTTTATTGAGATTCAATTAAAGGCATACATACAATAAATATCAACATAAAGAAAATTTGTTTCAAGGTATATACCCAACATGATCTAAGCCAAATATATAGTACATGATTATATGACAAGTTTCAAGAATAGCAATATACATATATCACGTGTCAGTCATATTACATACCTTCTTTTTGTCAGCCGTATTTGGTCAGTTCAGGATTTAACCCAACTGCTAGCGTGGATATTAAAACACACGCTAGCACACTGAGAAATATCCAGGACGTGACCCACTCAGGAAACAAAATAAGCAGGGTATCAGAACTTCCCAAAAGAATATTAATTCAAAATATCTTCTTGAGGATAGAATTATTTTACAGGAGATAGCGTTCCTTTCTCAGGAAAATAGAAACAAACAAAGCTTATGTCCCTTTAAGCAGGTTGATAGTGGATAAATGAATAAGCTTCTTTCTTGCAGGTTTGCAACAAACTAAGAATGTCCCTTTAAGCAGGTTTATAGCAAACAAAAATAATAATGTCCTTTTAGCAGAAATAAAGCAAACAAAAAATAAAGTCCCTTTAAGCAGGTGTCCGCAAACAAATGTTAATGTCCTTTTAAGCAGGATTGTCAGCAAAGAAATGATAATGTCCTTATTGGCAGGATTAAAGCAAACAAAGATAATGTCCCTTTAAGCAGGTGTCAGCAAACAAATGATAATGTCCTTTTAAGCAGGATTGTCAGCAAAGAAATGATAATGTCCTTATTGGCAGGATTAAAGCAAACAAAGATAATGTCCCTTTAAGCAGGTGTCAGCAAACAAATGATAATGTCCTTTTAAGCAAGATTGTAAGCAAACAAATGATAAGGTCCTTATTAGCAGGGTTAAAGCAAACAAAGATAATGTCCCTTTAAGCAGGTGTCCGCAAACAAATGATAATGTCCTTTTAAGCAAGATTGTCAGCAAACAAATGATAAGGTCCTTATTAGCAGGATTAAAGCAAACAAAGATTATGTCCCTTTAAGCAGGTGTCAGCAAACAAATGATAATGTCCTTTTAGGCAGGTTAGCAGGCAATAAAGATTTGGAAGCAAGAGGCATTGGTAAAACAAAGTTGAGGAGGATAGGGTCAGGTTTCAAAATTGTACTCACTCAGACAGGAACCGGCAGAAGAGAGAGAGATAAAACAAACGGGCACCGAGAAAATCTCCCGCCGAGATTTTAAAGGCAGAGAGAGGCCGCCACGTCATAGGGGTTGTCAGAGAATGCGTCACGTTGCCTAGCAACGTGACGTAGAACCCCAGAAGAGATCCGGGAGCCGCGGCGACACGGCGATGAACGGTAATTCATGACATCACCCCCCCCTCAAGGACCCCTCCGGGGGACAGGACCAGGCCTAGTAGGGTGGAACTTGTGAAAGGCCTTAATTAAGGCAGGGGCATGCACCTGCCGGGCAGGTTCCCAAGATCGTTCAGTAACAGGATAACCTTTCCAATGAACGAGATAATACAGTTTCTTCCCACGAAGTTTGGAATCCAGGATGTGACTGACCTCAAATTCAGGTAGGCCTTGAACCAAAAGAGGTGGAGGTTTGAGCAGAGGTTTAGAATACCTATTAGATAATACAGGTTTCAAAAGAGATACGTGAAATACCGGATGGGCTTTGAGGGTCTTGGGCAGAGCAATTCGGTAAGCAGTAGGACATACTTGACCCAGTATTCGGAAAGGACCCACATATCGTGGCCCCAATTTGGTGGAAGGCTGTTTGAGGCGAAGATGACGTGAAGAAACCCAAACCTTATCGCCAGGCCGATATTTGGGAGCCCTCCGTCGCCGAAGATCAGAATAGAACTTATAACGTTCAGAAGCCTTGGAAAGAAGAAGGTGTATTTTCTTCCAATGACGAGTTAACCTCCTGGCGGATAGATCAGAAGCAGGATTTTCAGTGGAAGAGGTGTGTAGAGGAAACGTTCTGGGTTGAAATCCATAGGCTGCATGAAAAGGAGAGGTCCGAAGAGAGGAGTTGTAACGTGTGTTATGAGCCAATTCTGCTAGTGGAAGGTAACCAGTCCAATTAGAATGATGATGATCCACATAATGCCTCAAATAAGTTTCAAGGCACTGGTTAACCCTTTCGGTTTGGCCATTAGACTCCGGATGATGTGACGTAGACAAAGAGATAGTTGTTCCAAAGTGTCTGCAGAGTGATCTCCAAAATGGCAGAGAGTTTAGTTGGATCCATTTCAAATCCTGATTCAGAGATTACATATCCCAAAAAGGGAATGGACCTTTGATGAAAAGAACATTTCTCCAGTTTGGCAAATAGATGGTTATCTCTTAAACGTTGAAGTACTTTCCTGACGTGATGTATATGATCTTGGTAGTTCTGAGAAAAAATTAATATATCGTCAAGGTAAATGATAACAAAAATATTCAAGTAATCCCGAAAAATCTCATTCACGAAGTGTTGAAAAACAGCAGGGGCATTACACAGCCCAAACGGCATGACAAGATACTCATAATGCCCAAATCGAGTGTTAAAGGCTGTCTTCCACTCATCACCCTTGCGCATACGGATAAGATTGTATGCTCCACGGAGATCGAGCTTGGTAAAAATGGTGGAACCTTGAAGATATGTGAATAATTCAGGTATTAGGGGTAAAGGATAACTGTTCTTGATGGTGATTTGATTTAACCCTCTGTAATCGATACAAGGTCGCAGTCCGCCATCCTTCTTTCCCACAAAGAAGAACCCAGCCCCTACAGGAGAAGAGGAGGGTCGAATGAATCCTCTGGCCAAATTATCTTTGATATATTCTTCCAAGGCTACATTTTCAGGCCTAGAAAGTGGGTAAGTTTTGCCTCGAGGATAAGGAGCTCCAGGGAGAAGATCAATAGGGCAATCAAATGAACGGTGAGGAGGAAGACGTTCTGCTTCTTTTTTAGAAAAGACATCGACAAAATCTTGATACTGCGTAGGTAGAGGACCAGAAGTATCGGTAGTAAGAGCAATAGTGAGTGGTATTTTAGTAAGTGGTTGAAGACAGTTAGTATGGCAAGATAATCCCCAGGAGGTGAGTTCACCATGGGTCCAAGAAAAGGTAGGATTATGTAACTGAAGCCACGGAAGACCCAGGATTATGGGAAATTGAGGAGTAGTAATCACATCAAAACATATCCTCTCACAATGAAGTACTCCGACAGAAAAAAGTATGGGTATAGTAGTAAACTGGATGAGTCCGGAACCCAAAGGATCTCCACTAACAGTAGAGACGGAAACTGAAAACTTCTTTCTTAGTAAGGGAATAGTGTGAGTGGACACAAAAGTGGAGTCAATGAACACTCCTCCAGCACCAGAATCAATAAGAGCTTGGGTATGAATCTTGTTATCACCCAATTGAAGGGTTACAGGAACAAAGAGTTTATTAAAGAGGGAATGAACTTGTTTTTGGCTTAACTTAGTTCCCTGGACAGAAGTTAAGCCCTGGCTTTTACTGGCCTGGTAGGACAATCCCTTAATAAATGCCCTTTAAGGCCACAGTATAGACACAGGCCAAGAGAACGTCTTCTCAAACGCTCAGTTTCGGTTAATTTTATGGTTCCTACTTCCATAGGTTCAGCTTGATCAGGAGAAGGAGAGGCAGTTGTTACCGGGTTAGAAAAACGAGGAGCCAGACGAAAAGGAGTTCGAGTTGAGGACCTCTGATTTCTTTCTCTTTCTTGTTGGCGTTCACGGTATCTAGAATCAAGACTGATGCAAAGATTTATTAAGGCTTCTAGGGAGTCTGGAAGTTCCCGATACACCAATTCATCTTTGAGACGTTCTGAAAGTCCTTTGCGAAAAGCTGCTCTAAGAGCTCCCTGATTCCAATTAGTTTCAGATGCAAGAGTGCGGAACTCAATGGCATATTGAGACACTGATTGACCACCCTGACGTAGGTCTAATAGAGAAGCTTCAGCAGCGGAAGTCCTTCCAGGTTTGTCAAACACGTTAGAAAAAACAGAAAGAAAAGCATCCACATCCTGAAGTATAAGATCATCCTTTTCTAACAGAGGTGATACCCAGGCCAAAGCTCTTCCTTTCATTAAGGAAATAAGGAATGTAATCCGAGATGAGGGAGTAGCAAAAAGGGTAGGACTGTTACGAAAGTGAAGTCGACATTGATTCAAAAAACCCCTACAATCTTCAGGATTCCCATCATATTTATCTGGAAGAGGAATCCTAGGACTCAAATGTCCTTGTGATTGGTTGTTGGGAATAGGAGGAGAGGATGCCTCAATGTTAGGATTGGGAGGGATAGGAGCAACCAAGCTCTGTAATAATGTAGTGATTTGATCCAGCTTAGTATCCAAGGATTGCAAGTGGGTAGCATGAGATCCCAGTAACTGTCCCTGGTGAGTCACGGCCATGGATAATTCAGTGGGGTCCATTTAAGGCCCGTTTGTAATGTCAGCCGTATTTGGTCAGTTCAGGATTTAACCCAACTGCTAGCGTGGATATTAAAACACGCTAGCACACTGAGAAATATCCAGGACGTGACCCACTCAGGAAACAAAATAAGCAGGGTATCAGAACTTCCCAAAAGAATATTAATTCAAAATATCTTCTTGAGGATAGAATTATTTTACAGGAGATAGCGTTCCTTTCTCAGGAAAATAGAAACAAACAAAGCTTATGTCCCTTTAAGCAGGTTGATAGTGGATAAATGAATAAGCTTCTTTCTTGCAGGTTTGCAACAAACTAAGAATGTCCCTTTAAGCAGGTTTATAGCAAACAAAAATAATAATGTCCTTTTAGCAGAAATAAAGCAAACAAAAAATAAAGTCCCTTTAAGCAGGTGTCCGCAAACAAATGTTAATGTCCTTTTAAGCAGGATTGTCAGCAAAGAAATGATAATGTCCTTATTGGCAGGATTAAAGCAAACAAAGATAATGTCCCTTTAAGCAGGTGTCAGCAAACAAATGATAATGTCCTTTTAAGCAGGATTGTCAGCAAAGAAATGATAATGTCCTTATTGGCAGGATTAAAGCAAACAAAGATAATGTCCCTTTAAGCAGGTGTCAGCAAACAAATGATAATGTCCTTTTAAGCAAGATTGTAAGCAAACAAATGATAAGGTCCTTATTAGCAGGGTTAAAGCAAACAAAGATAATGTCCCTTTAAGCAGGTGTCCGCAAACAAATGATAATGTCCTTTTAAGCAAGATTGTCAGCAAACAAATGATAAGGTCCTTATTAGCAGGATTAAAGCAAACAAAGATTATGTCCCTTTAAGCAGGTGTCAGCAAACAAATGATAATGTCCTTTTAGGCAGGTTAGCAGGCAATAAAGATTTGGAAGCAAGAGGCATTGGTAAAACAAAGTTGAGGAGGATAGGGTCAGGTTTCAAAATTGTACTCACTCAGACAGGAACCGGCAGAAGAGAGAGAGATAAAACAAACGGGCACCGAGAAAATCTCCCGCCGAGATTTTAAAGGCAGAGAGAGGCCGCCACGTCATAGGGGTTGTCAGAGAATGCGTCACGTTGCCTAGCAACGTGACGTAGAACCCCAGAAGAGATCCGGGAGCCGCGGCGACACGGCGATGAACGGTAATTCATGACACTTTTCTTTCAATAATTGTCTTTTTTCCCCCCTAATCTACTTCAAACGGTACTGCTTAGGAACAGCAGTAAATCGGTTTAAATGAGTGACAAAACGAAAAAAAGGGAAGAATTTCCTCTATATCCCGCTCCCTCCATTTACTCCCCTACGCACATCCAAAAAGGCCCATTGACTACGAAACATGTATTCTGTCAATATAGTGTTTAAAAAGGGGGATAAAACTTGTTTCTGAAAGCTTATTTCCTGAGCTATTATACATTTTTCCCCCTTTTGTATGAATGCTTTCAAGCAATTTTCTGTAAGAGATAAAGTATCTATTTGTTCTAATATTAAGAGATTGCGTAGGTATAATTTTAAGTTCTCCAACATGGGAGCTTTTCGAGACTTCCATAGTTTTAATATAATTTTCCTGCCCAACAGAATGGACAGGTTTAACAATTTAGTATCTGCTTTATATTCAAATCCCTCCAAAAGGAAAATTACATCTTGTATTTCAAGTATGATCTTAGTTTGAATTATGATAATTAACCAGTTAGATAATTTATGCCAAAATCTTCTAATTTTACGACAATACCAAAAACAATGTAAAATATTTCCTGTTCTATTCCCACATTTTATGCAGGAAGCTTCCTTCGTTTTGGTTATTTTAATCATTCTTTCTGGGGTTAAGTAGGCCATCTGGGTTAATTTGATTTGGGATTCTTGGTGGTATGTTGCTAAATATGCTATTTTGGTTCTCCAAATACTTGATTATTACATTATCTGCTAAATCCATGTCTAATATTTCAGCCCATTTAGAGTTTGTCCTTTGCATTATTTTTTCACTTTTTATACTCATTAGGGTCTTATAAGTAGAGGAGATAGAATATATTCCCCTTCTGAACTGAATAAAAATCTTTTCCATAAATTTAGAGCTCAGATTATACCCAAATTGTTGAACTAAGGTTGATATATAATTTCTTACTTGATAATAAGCAAATAAATGATTATTAGGAATCTCAAAATCTTGTTTAATATTTTGAAATGTTTTATATGAATTATCTTGTCTATTTATTAGTTGAGATATATTTTTAATTCCAAATTCTGCCCAGTCCTTAAAGGGCTTCGTTGTGAAGCCTGCAAAAAAATGAGGATTTCCCTGTATAGGAAGGTATTTAGACACCAAAAAATTAGATCCGCTAATTAAACAGTTATCTTGCTAGGTGATGTATTCTCTAAAAACAGGCATCTTTTTAAATAGTAAAGGTAGGTCTCTCACCTGGATATGTGCCAATGCTGACCGTATAAAAGGGTAGGCTATTTTTTGTTCGAGTTCCACATCTACATAATAATGACTTTATGTTAACCAGTCAATTACAAACTTTGCTAGAGCAATTTTATTATAAATTATAAGATTTGGTAGATTTAGCCCTCCTTTTTCTATAGGCATCTGCAATGTTTCCAAGCTTAACGCTGATCTTTTACCTTGCCAAAAGTAGTTAACCCATTTTTTATCATTTGTATATCAGAATTATGCATAGGGAACGGAATAGTTTGCATTAAGTAAAATATTTTAGGAAATATGATATATTTACTTTACCCATTACGGATAAAGGTAATTTGGACCATCTAACTAAGGTATCACATACCTGGATTCATTTTTCTCTATAATTTATCTCATACCAAAAGTTCAGTGAGAGCGATATTTTAATACCTAGGTATTTAAAGTTATTTTACACTTCTCAAAATGGATGAGATATCATGGGATGTTTATTGGTGAGCCATTATAATTCAGATTTTAATTTATTTATTTTATATCTAGAAAAAGATCCATAGTTTTGTATCAGTTTACGTACAATAGGGATGTATATGTCGGCTTTGTTCATAAATAATAGAAGATCATCTGCATAGAGGGAAATTAAAACTTCCTTATCCATTATGTTAATACCTTCTACATTATTCTTTATTGCTATTGCTAAAGATTTAATGGCTAGGTCAAAAAGTAAAGGTGAAAGAGGACACCCTTGCCTTGTACCCCTATATAATGTAAATGGTTCTGAGATAGAGAAGTTCACAATTAAGGAGGACATTGGCATATTGTATAAAGATTGTATTAGCTTAAGAATTTTATCTTTAAAGCCAAATTTATGTAGAGTTGCAAACAGATGATCATTCGTTATAGAATCGAAAACTTTTTCAGCATCTAAAGATAGCAATATAGGGTTAGTGAGGTTTGTCTCTTTGTCTATCTGTTCTTGAGCATTTAGATATGATAGTATTGTAAAGACTTTACATAGATTACATATGGATGATCTACCTCTTATGAATCCTGATTAATTTTATGAATGATGTTGTTCATTAAATTTTGCATTCAAAAGATCTTATAGTCTGTATTAAGTAAGGCAATGAGCCTGTATGATCCTATATTATCCGGATTTTTATCTGCTTTCAGCATTAATGATGTATATGACTGTAAGAAATTTTTAGATGGTTCCTTCCCCTTTATAAGATAATAATTATAGAGACTTAATAGAGTGGGACCAATTGAGTCTTTTAACATTTTATAAAATTCATATGGCAAGCTATCAGGGCCAGCCGCTTTATTAGTGACAGATGTTTTAATAACAGCTTCAATTTCCTCAATTGTTATGGGGGTTTCCATTGTTTTTAATTGTTCTTCACTTATCTGCTATTTCCCAAATTATTTTGTTGTTGTAGTTCATCTATTTTTGGCTCAGCGTATACTTTTTTTAAAATAGGTTAGGAATTCTCGTATAATTCCATCAGTTGTGATAATAGATTTCCCCTCTTTCTTGATTATAGAGATATGATTATTTTGTTTTTGATCATACTCTTTGATTTCCTTTCTCTCAATTGCGTTTGTACCACTACCCTGCAACATTTAAATGACTTCCAATAAATGTCAGTTACTTAATATCATCTCCCAAAAAAAAAGGGGTTGAACTATCCGGCCAAAAGGAGAATGGCATTACATGACATTAAACAAAGGGGCGGAGATATAATCCTTTTACAAGAAACACATTTTAAATCCAGAAACATACCAAAGTACTTCTCATCTACATATAGTCAACATTATCATGGTAAAAACCCAGAAAAAAAAAGTCAGCATTTTAATTAACAAAGCGGTCCCTTTCTCACTTATACACATTGACAAAGATAAAGAAGGAAGGTATCTGAGTATTTCCGGGCTCATTTACGGAAAGCCAATTACAATAGTTAACATATATGCACCAAACAAAAATCAGGATATATTTATTAAAAACATAACAAACATAATAACACCTCTGATTAAAGGTCATCTATTAGTGGCTGGTGATCTAAATGTCCCACTTAATCCGTTAATAGATTGCTCGACCTCTCACTCTAGAGTCTCACAGACTGCTCTTCAGTCTATATGGGAAAATTTTAAACTACTCACCTTACATGACACATTCCTCCATCCACAAAGGAGGGATTATACTTTCTTCTTCAATCCTCACAAAATGTATTTGAGATTGGACTATATTTTAGTGGACCATCAGGCCTTATCATACATTTCTAAAGCCAATATATCCCACAAAACTTGGACGGACAACTCAATTGTCTCCTGCCAGCTAAAATGGCCCCCTATACCTATAAGACCTTATCAATGGAAATTAGATAAATCTATACTCTTAGACCAGAAACACAAAAGTCACTTAGAACAACACCTAGAAATTTTCTTTTCAACCAATTACTCGCAAGAATTAAACTCCGGAATCATTTGGGAATATCACAAGAGTCACATCAGAGGTGAACTTATAAAAATGAAAGCCAAAATAAACAAGAAAACAGAGAGGAATATAATAGTTTAGCTCAAAAGATTACTGAATTAGACTACCTACATAAACAAAATCCCACAGACACCACTCCTACAGCTCAACTAAATAATTATATACTAAATATGAATAATCTTCTTCATATCAAAACTCAAAAACAACAGCTATCTTTACAGTAGCGCTTTCATTGTGAAAGTATTAAAGCAGGAAAGTTCCTAGTGAAAACTATATACACTCCCTTAAAAATAACAGAGGGCAGCCCATAAAGAATACAAATAGTATTGCAGAAAAATGTAAAACCTTTTACCCAAGATTATATAACTTGACACCAAGCAGACATGAGGAAACTCATAAACAAACTTGCCCAGACTATATGCGTAATATTCCTGTCCCTCCCATTCCTTTAGATCTCAAAGATGCCCTAGATCTTCCAATCCAAGAGAGTGAAGTAAACAAAGTTATAACAAATCTAAAGACTAATAAAGCACCAGGACCTGATGGATTATCTGGTCTATATCACAAATCCTTTCCTAATCTCTACTCCAATTCCCTGACACAATGCTTCAGGCACATGTGTCAGTCCTGCCCAAGCCTAGTAAACCTCAAGACTCAGCAGCCAATTTCAGACCAGTTTCGCTCCTTATTGTTGACCTGAAAATATACGCAAAAGTTATTGCAAATAGATTGAACACGATATTACCTTTCATTATATACCCTGATCAAGAGGGCTTTGTCCCACAAAGAGAAGCAAAAGACAACACCATTAAGGTGATGGATATTTTAGACTTAGTTCTAATGAACAAAACTCCCGCAGTTTATCTCTCAACAGATGCAGAGAAAGCGTTTGATCGCCTAGATTGGACCTTTCTATGCTCTACTTTAACCCATTTTGGGTTTCCCCCCACATTTGTTCATAAGATCTTCGTATTATACCATAACCCCACGGCTTGTATAAAAGTGAATAGATACTTATCAGACCCCTTCAAAATCAGAAATGGCTCGTGTCAGGGATGCCCTCTTTCACCACTTTTATTTATATTGGCTTTATAACCCTTAGCTATCAGACTCAGAATGAATTCTAAAATTCAAGGGATACAAATCAACCACCAGATAAACAAGTTGGCAATATTTGCAGATGATATCTTGTTAACTTTAGGGAACCCTCTTGAATCCCTCCCAGAAGTACAAGACAAACTTATGTCATATGGCCTGGTCTCCAATTTCCTGATAAATATTTCTAAGTCGCAATTATTGGCAATTAACATTCCCCCACGCAGACTTCTCTGTTTTATCACAAAAAAGCTAATTTAAAATACAAAAAAGTGTTGAAATACCTTGGCCTACATATCTCCCCAGACCCTTTGCTTCTGCGTAAATATAACTATGGAAGACTCGTAGTTTCTCCATTTAGTTCACACGTGGATACCAAAAAACCTCACCTGACTGGGTAGAATACTCGCAGTGAAAATTATGTTATTACCCAAAGCTCTATATATTTTTCAGACACTCCCAATACAAAATGTAACCAGGGAAATTATCTCATTACAGCAAATAATGAATGACTATATTTGGAGACACAGACCTCCCAGATTATCAAAACAGACATTATTCCAAAACCCGGAAGAGGGAGGACTAGGAGTACCTAATCTAATGGCATACAAACAGGATAGTTCCCTACAGAGAATAGTAGAATTGACTAGATATAATGAAGAGTCATGTAAAAGATGGGTGCAACTAGAAACACACCTTACTGACATCCCACACCTAGGGTGAGCAATATGGAATCCTGATCCAGACACCAAACAGATCCTTTCTAACCCCTCCTCCATTTTCAATGCTATGTGGCAAGACTGGATCAAACTAAGTCGCAAATATCCATCCATAATTACTAAATATTCTCCACTAAAGCCACTAATAGGCAACAGTGAGTTCCCTGCTGGCAATGTAATAAATTCGACCAACATAACTGAATTCAAATGCACTCTTTCTATACACCTAGTACACCTGGATGGGAAAATGATACCTAAGGACCAACAAGATATAGTTAGCTATCAATACCTACAATCCTGGATCCAACACCACTAAGGCTCACACTATATCCATACCCATAAATTTAAAAGAGATCTCACTAGGTCACAAACGGCTTTCGAGACCTTTTGCACAAAAGATGAACCAACTCAAAAAACAGAATTTATGTTTACCTGATAAATTTCTTTCTCCAACGGTGTGTCCGGTCCACGGCTTCATCCTTACTTGTGGGATATTCTCTTCCCCTACAGGAAATGGCAAAGAGAGCACCCAGCAAGAGCTGTCCATATAGCCCCCCCGATGGTTAGGAGAAAAAGGAGAAACTATAGGGTGCCGTGGTGACTGTAGTGTATAAAGAAAGAAAATTTTCAAACCTGATTAAAAACCAGGGCGGGCCGTGGACCGGACACACCGTTGGAGAAAGAAATTTATCAGGTAAACATAAATTCTGTTTTCTCCAACATTGGTGTGTCCGGTCCACGGCTTCATCCTTACTTGTGGGAACCAATACCAAAGCTTTAGGACACGGATGAAGGGAGGGAGCAAACCAGGTTACCTAAACGGAAGGCACCACGGCTTGCAAAACCTTTCTCCCAAAAATAGCCTCAGAAGAAGCATAAGTATCGAATTAGTAAAATTTGGCAAAAGTATGCAGAGAAGACCAAGTCGCTGCCTTACAGATCTGATCAACAGAAGCCTCGTTCTTGAAGGCCCATGTGGAAGCCACAGCTCTAGTAGAGTGAGCTGTAATTCGTTCAGGAGGCTGCGGTCCGGCAGTCTCATAAGCCAATCGGATGATTCTTTTCAGCCAAAAGGAAAGAGAGGTAGCAGTAGCTTTCTGCCCTCTCCTCTTACCAGAATACACAACAAACAAGGATGATGTCTGTCTGAAATCCTTTGTTGCTTCTAAATAGAACTTTAAAGCACGGACCACATCTAGATTGTGTAACAAACGTTCCTTCTTTGAAACTGGATTCGGACACAGAGAAGGAACAACAATTTCCTGGTTAATATTCCTGTTAGAAACGACCTTTGGAAGAAAACCAGGCTTGGTACGTAAAACTACCTTATCTGTATGGAATACCAGATAGGGAGAAGTACACTGCAAAGCAGATAATTCAGAAACTCTTCTAGCAGAAGAAATAGCAACCAAAAACAGAACTTTCCAAGATAGTAACTTAATATCTATGGAATGCATGGGTTCAAACGGAACCCCCTGAAGAACTGAAAGAACTAAATTTAGGCTCCAAGGAGGAGTCATAGGTCTGTAGACAGGCTTATTTCTAACTAATGCCTGTACAAACGCCTGTACATCTGGCACGGCTGCCAGACGTTTGTGCAACAAAACAGACAGAGCAGATATCTGTCCTTTTAAAGAACTAGCTGACAAACCTTTATCCAAACCCTCTTGGAGAAAGGAAAGAATCCTAGGAATTTTAATTTTACTCCAAGAGAATCCCTTGGATTCACACCAACGGATATATTTTTGCCATATCTTATGGTAAATTTTCCTAGTTACAGGTTTTCTGGCTTGAACCAGAGTATCTATAACTGCATCTGAAAACCCACGCTTAGATAGAATCAAGCGTTCAATTTCCAAGCAGTCAGTTGGAGAGAGACTAGATTTGGATGTTCGAATGGACCTTGTACTAGAAGATCCTGCCTCAAAGGTAGCTTCCATGGTGGAGCCGATGACATATTCACCAGGTCTGCATACCAAGTCCTGCGTGGCCACGCAGGAGCTATTAGAATCACAGAGGCCTGCTCCTGTTTGATCCTGGCTACAAGCCTGGGAAGGAGAGGGAACAGTGGAAACACATAACCTAGGCTGAACGACCAAGGCGCCACTAATGCATCCACCAGTGCCGCCTTGGGATCCCTGGATCTGGATCCGTATCGAGGAACCTTGGCGTTCTGGTGAGACGCCATCAGATCCATATCTGGAATGCCCCATAGTTGAGTTAACTGGGCAAAAACCTCCAGGTGGAGTTCCCACTCCCCCGGATGAAAAGTCTGACGACTCAAATAATCCGCCTCCCAGTTGTCCACTCCTGGGATGTGAATTGCAGATAGGTGGCAGGAGTGATCCTCCGCCCATTTGATGATCTTGGATACCTCTTTCATCGCCAAGGAACTCTTTGTTCCCCCCTGATGATTGATGTACGCTACAGTCGTCATGTTGTCCGACTGGAATCTTATGAATTTGGCCTTTGCTAGGTGAGGCCAAGCCAGGAGCGCATTGAATATCGCTCTCAGTTCTAAAATGTTTATCGGAAGAAGAGACTCTTCTCGAGACCATAGACCTTGAGCTTTCAGAGAGTCCCAGACCGCGCCCCAGTCTAAGAGACTGGCGTCGGTCGTGACAATGACCCACTCTGGTCTGCGGAAACTCATTCCCTGAGACAGGTGATCGTGAGACAACCACCAGCGGAGAGAATCCCTGGTTACCTGGTCTACTTGAATCTGGGGAGACAAGTCTGCATAGTCCCCATTCCACTGATTGAGCATGCACAGTTGTAATGGTCTTAGATGAATTTGAGCAAAAGGAACTATGTCCATTGCTGCAACCATTAATCCTACTACTTCCATGCACTGAGCTATGGAAGGCTGAAGAATAGAGTGAAGAACTTGACAAGCGTTTAAAAGCTTTAACTTTCTGACCTCTGTCAGGAAGATCTTCATTTCTACAGAATCTATTATTGTTCCCAAAAAGGGAACTCTTGTTGACGGGGACAGGGAACTCTTTTCTACTTTCACCTTCCACCCGTGAGATCTGAGAAAGGCTAGAACAATGTCTGTATGAGCCTTTGCTTTGGAAAGAGACGATGCATGAATTAGAATGTCGTCTAGATAGGGTGCTACAGCAATGCCCCTTGGTCTTAATACCGCTAGAAGGGACCCTAGCACCTTTGTGAAAATTCTGGGAGCAGTGGCCAAACCGAAGGGAAGTGCCACGAACTGATAATGTTTGTCCAGGAAAGAGAACCGCAGGAACTGATGGTGATTTTTGTGGATCGGAATATGCAGGTACGCATCCTTTAAATCTACGGTAGTCATGTATTGACCCTCCTGGATTGTTGGTAAAATCGTTCGAATGGTTTCCATTTTGAACGATGGAACTCTGAGGAATTTGTTTAGAATTTTTAAATCCAGAATTGGCCTGAAAGTTCCCTCTTTTTGGGAACTACAAACAGGTTTGAGTAAAACCCCAGACCTTGTTCCGCTGTTGGAACTGGGTGTATCACTCCCATCTTTAATAGGTCTCCTACGCAATGTAAGAATGCCTGTGTCTTTATCTGGTCTGAAGATAAGCGAGACATGTGGAACCTTCCCCTTGGAGGAAGTTCCTTGAACTCTAGAAGATACCCCTGAGAGACTATTTCTAGTGCCCAGGGATCCGGAACATCTCTTGCCCAAGCCTGAGCAAAGAGAGAAAGTCTGCCCCCTACTAGATCCGGTCCCTTGAAAGGCCTATCCTGTGGGAGGGCATGTCCCTTTCCACCAGTAATGTCTGAAATAATCTCTTTCAATTCCGGCCCGAAAAGGGTCTTACCCTTGAAAGGAATATTAAGCAATTTATTCTTGGACGACACATCCGCCGACCTGAATTTTTCGCCGCTAACTTAGCCAATTGGAAAGCGGCATCCAAAATAAAGGAATTAGCCAACTTTAGTGCGTGCATTCTGTCCATGACTTCATCATATGGAGTCTCTTTTTGGAGAGAATTTTCTAGTTCCTGGAACCAAAAATACGCTGCCGTGGTGACAGGAATAATGCACGAGATTGGTTGGAGAAGGAAACCTTGCTGAACAAATATCTTTTTTAGCAATCCTTCCAATTTTTTATCCATAGGATCTTTAAAAGCGCAACTGTCCTCAATAGGAATAGTTGTGCGCTTAGCTAACGTTGACACTGCCCCCTCAACCTTAGGGACCGTTTGCCATGCGTCCCTTCTGGGGTCAACAATGGGGAACATTTTCTTGAATATAGGAGGTGGAACAAAAGGTATACCTGGCTTTTCCCACTCCTTAGTCACTATGTCCGCCACCCGCTTGGGTATCGGAAAAGCATCAGCGTGCACTGGGACCTCTAAGAATTTGTCCATCTTGCACAATTTCTCTGGAATTACCAAAGAATCACAATCATCAAGAGTAGTTAGGACCTCCTTAAGCAGGGCGCGGAAATGTTCTAACTTATTCAGATTGATGTGAGGGTATAACTGATAAATTGTCCTCAGCGCCAACCTGCTCATCTTCTGTATTTAAAACTGAGCAATCACGCTTTCTAGGGTAGGATGGCAGTTTGGATAATAGATTTGCTATAGAATTATCCATTACTGCAGTTAATTGCTGCATAGTAACCAGCATTGGCGCGCTAGATGAACTAGGTATCTCCTGCGCGGGCAAAACTGGTGTTGACACAGAAGGAGCGGATGATGAACTATCCCCACTACCTTCATTAGAAGAATCATCTTGGGCAATCTTATTAAATGTGACAGTACTGTCCTTACTTTGTTTGGACGCTATGACACAATTTGCGCATACATTAATAGGGGGCACCACCTTGGCTTCCATACACACAGAACATAAGCCATCTGAAGGTATAGACATGTTAGACAGAATTTGGCAGGCTAATAATGCAATAAAAGCGTTTTTAAAGAAAAGCGTTACTGTCTCTTTAAATAATAAACAAGCACACTTTATTTCTGATATTTTGAAAAACTATGAAGGCAATGTCCGATTTTTACAAAATTTGCACCCCAGAGTCCTAATGCCTTGAAAGTATTGCACACCCAGTTTCAAGACTTTAACCCTTAAAATGAGCAAACCGGAGCTATTTGTTCAATTCAACAATTTTAGTACACTACAATCACTGCCACAGCCTTGCTGCGGCTTTTTACCTTCCCTGAGAGTTATTCAGCACTGAAATAAACCTTCCTGAGTCCGTTTTAGTAGCCACAGGACCCCTCACATGAAGCTGCATGCACTGCCATGGAAGTAAACTGCGCAATTGAGGCGCGAAAACGAGGCCTCCTTCCTCTGCATACCAGAGTGAAGGGGCCTTTCTGACTGAAATAGAAGTCTAACTAAATGCCAGGCGAATAAACACGTTCCCAAAAGTGCTTTTAATTACACAAAACACTCAAAATGCCATCTAAATATGAAATAAATCAATCGATTTAGCCCACAATAGTGTCAACCAGTATAGAGCCCATTTATAAGCCTTAATCTGTTATGAGTCTAAGAAAATGGCTTACTTACCCCTTAAGGGAAAACTGACAGTCTTCTAGCATTAACATGTCTTGTTAGAAATATGACTGATCATACCTGAAGCAGATAAGCCTGCAAACTGTTCCCCCCAACTGAAGTTCTCTGGTTTCAACAGCCCTGCGTGGGAACAGCAATAGATTTTAGTTACTACTGCTAAAATCATATTCCTCTTTAACAGAAATCTTCTTCATTTTCTGTTGTAGAGTAAATAGTACAAACCGGCACTATTTTAAAATAACAAACTCTTGATAGAAGAAATAAAAAACTACAACTAACACCACATACTCTTTACCATCCCCGTGGAGATGCTACTTGTTCAGAGCGGCAAAGAGAATGACTGGGGGGGCGGAGCCAGAGGGGGGCTATATGGACAGCTCTTGCTGGGTGCTCTCTTTGCCATTTCCTGTAGGGGAAGATAATATCCCACAAGTAAGGATGAAGCCGTGGACCGGACACACCAATGTTGGAGAAAAACAAGTTATGCTTACCTGATAATTTTATTTTCTTCAGACGTAAAGTGTCCACAGCTGCATTCATTACTTTTGGGAATTCAGAACCTGGCCACCAGAAGCAGGCAAAGACACCCCAGCCAAAGGCTTAAATACCTCTCCCACTTCCCCCATCCATTCTCCCAAGGGACAAGGAACAGTAGAAGAAACATAGGGTGAAAAGGTGCCAGAAGAACAAAAATAACAGACGCCCCCCAGAAAAAATACGGGCGGGGAGCTGTGGACTCTTTCCGTCTGAAGAAAATAAAATTATCAGGTAAGCATAATTTAAGTTTTTCTTCATAAACGGAAAGAGTCCACAGCTGCATTCATACCTTTTGGGAAAACAATACCCAAGCTATAGAGGACACTGAATGCTAAAACGGGAGGGTAGAAAAGGCGGCCCATTCTGAGGGCACCAGGCTTAAAACACCTACTTAGTTTCGTCCGAAGTCGAGATAAACACTTTGAAAAAAGGAAAAGGCCCAAAGACACTGACCCGCAGATAGTCCAGAAGCCTTGCTAGAGACCGCAGGGACTAGACTCGACTGAGCCAACAAGCCTCCAAGAGATACCGTCAACAGACAGCCGTTCTAACAACACACCCCTTACTAGAGAATGAGATCAAACAACCGTATTCCCCAAAAAGGGGAAAGGACACAGAGACATCCAATAAAGGATTACAGAGAACCATAATTAGAGCACAAATGAAGACCATAAATAGGGCCCAAACGAGCCCCAAAGCGAAAAACCCCAGAGAAACCGGGGCCAAGCCAACAGAAACCCAACCGGTCTCGCAGAACAAGGGAGGCAACACCCAGACCCCAGTTTGCACAGAATCCACGGGATCAAGACCCAGAGACTGAAACAGAGAAGAGAATCTTTCCTTAAATAAAGTACATCCGCACCCTAGAAGGTGACTGAAGACGAAGGACCCCAGAAACTGTAGAGACAGTTTAGAATATCTAAATTTTCCGAAACCGTAAACCTCGCGCAACAAGCTCAGATAGGTAAACCCTTGACGGCAACACCTGAAGAGTCAAAACATTGCACTCTGCAGTCATCCTAGGTGACACTAGAAATTTGAATACTTGCAAAGCAAGTGGAAGCAGTTGAGGAGAGATTCAAACCCAAACCTACAGCTTGCCAGGCATCCAGCCACCAGAGGACCCCGCCAATCCTTCCCACATGATCTTAAAAGATTTGCTTCTTTTTTTTTTTTTTTTTGATAATGTATAAGTGCACAAAGGCCCATGACTGGGTTCGAACTCTAAACCATGAGCTCTCAAACCGGGCTTGTTAATCACTAGGCCACAACAGTCAGCACGTGGAAAGGAAGGTTCACCAAACTTCGAACAACTCAAGGACAAAATTAGCAGAGCAACAGATTTCAAATCCTGCTCCAAACACTGGACCAGCCCAAGCGACAGACATGTCTGATAGACAGGGGACCCAAAATGACCCCAACCATAAGTACCCCAGGGAGTGGAAGAATGGGTGGGTGACACCCACCCCAACAGAGCTCGGGTGCCAACACATTCACTCATCCAAATAAAAGGCACTTCCAAGGATACCACCTAGAACGTGGTACAGAGAAAAGTGCAAAATAGATTCTTAGGCAGACCTGGCACAACTTTCTGTGACAGTCTCGACACAGAGAGTTTACTCTCCAAACAGTTGGTCAAACAAGCCGCAGAATGCTGCCGCTACATATATAAAAGACACTTGCTCCGAGAACAAGTGCCTTGAGAGAGGCCTGAACTCAAGACCTTCAGATTATGAGATTGCCACACTAACTCGAGCGCTAACAAGGCCCAGCTCCTCCTGCACACAGGGCAGGACAACAACCCTCTAGAGAGAGGGACCCCCACTTCTGAAGAAGTCAAACTACCCCCCAAAGGGAAGGGCACAGATAAGGAACAGCACATATGCCCACAGAGACGTGAGAAGCCATAGACTAATCAAGTTGAAGACCAAATGAAGAATCATCCGAACACAACTGAGAATACAACAGAGAAAAACTCCACGTAAAAAAGGCAGCACACACCGTCCAAGGACGAATATAGTCCCCATTGAAAAACTGGGCCGCCCCAAACCAGTACACAGGATCATAAGTCTCCAAACATCCAATAAGGATCCGAAACAAGAACCCTGGACCCAGAGTCATTTAAAACAAGTACCCCATCTGAAAAATCATACCTCACAGGGATAAGATCCGGGCTAACCCGGAGAAACGGGTAGAGGACTCACTCATAAATTCCCAGCCCAAAGGGAAGAGAACACCTATAACAGAAGGCCACTCCCCACCAATAAGGTGCTAGGCCGTAGTCACACAACTACTCCCGAGCCCAAAGGCACCAAGGACCACACACACAAACTCCAAGATTAAGGGAATAATTACGAGGACAGAGATCACCCAAAGAGAGAGAGCAGAATAGACTAGGCCCATAACCCTCTCAGAGTATCCTTCTGGAGGACCACACCCAAGGAAGAAGAATGCAGAGCATCCCGAACCCTTGTGGAAAAATCTCCTAAGCAAAGCTTGGAAAGGAGGAGAAAACCGTCTATCGTCCCTATTATGGAAATAACGAGCTCCCGGAAGCAGAAAAGAGCCGCACGGCCCTCAACTTCCTAACTTAAACAGCAAAAAAAAAAATTCTAAGAAAAAACTGACTGAGTCCAGCCAGTCTCTAACCGAAGGAAGAGACCTCAAGAAGGAACAAGTCCTAAAAGGACAATCCCAAGGAACCTTGAAAGGCAAGACCGCCAGGAACTGCCTGCATGAAGGACCTAAATCCTTCAACTTCTAACCCACTATGGGAAGGAAACAAGCTAGATCCCGCAGAATCAGAACCAACAGATTTTGTCGCAGCAGATCTCAACAGAGTCCGGCCGACTATATTGAAAGGCTAATAAGGCACAATCCCCCATGCCCCTAGGCGAACCACGAACCATCAAGTCTTCTCAGAATGCAAGCTTAAAATTAAAAATAAATAAATAATAATAGTGGAACTCTGCGCCCTAACCGGACCAGTCAGGCATAGCAGACGCCATGGGGCCTAGTTATAAAGCCGTCAACCTCAAATACGCTGGAATTCCGCAGCGTATTTGTGGCGAGGCTGATTCGCCTTAGTTATCAAAGGCTAGAGACCGGCAAAAGTAGAATTTTGTGACGTAAACTTCGATCGATTCTTACGTCACTCCAGATGTTCCGCACACAAGTGCGGCACAATCTGACTACTTTTGCTAGTTATCAAAAAACTAGCAGGTACGCTCGGCACTTTTACGGCCCAGCGTACCTGGTTTTCAATCCGCCACCCTGGAGGCGGCGGATCCCATAGGAATCAATGGGAGTCTGACCATAGCGAAAGTACAAGTTCGCTGCTGCCAGACATCCCATTGATTCCTACGGGAGATGTCTGCACCTAACACCCTAACATGTACCCCGAGTCTAAACACCACTAATCTGTCCCCCCTACACCGCCGCAACTAAATAAAATTATTACCCCCTAAACCGCCGCTCCCGGAGCCCACCCCAAGCTACTCTATACATATTAACCCCTAAACCGCTGCTCCCGGAGCCCACAGACACTATAATAAATATGTTAACCCCTAAACCGCCGCTCCCGGAGCCCACCGACACTATAATAAATATGTTAACCCCTAAACCGCCACTCCTGGAGCCCACCGCAAGCTACTCTATACATATTAACCCCTAAACCGCCGCTCCCGGAGCCCACTGCCACCTACATTATACCTAGTAACCCCTATCCTGCCCCCCCTATACCGCCGCCCTCTATAATAAAGTTATTAACCCCTATCCTGCCGATCCCGCACCTCGCCGCAACTAAATAAATAGTTTAACCCCTAAACCGTGGCTCCCGGACCCCCGCAACCTATATTAAATTTATTAACCCCTAATCTGCCCCCTACACCATCGCTACCTATAATACATTTATTAACCCCTATCCTGCCCCCCCTACACCGTCGCCACCTATAATACATTTATTAACCCCTATCCTGCCCCCCCTACACCGCCGCCACTGTAATAAATTTATTAACCCCTAAACCTAAGTCTAACACTAACCCTAAATAATAATATTTCTATTATGAACTAAATTAATCCTATTTAAAACTAAATACTTACCTTTAAAATAAACCCTAATATAGCTACAATATAAATAATAATTACATTGTAGCTATCTTAGGATTTATATTTATTTTACAGGTAACTTTGTATTTATTTTAGCTAGTTAGAATAGTTATTAAATAGTTATTAACTATTTAATAACTACCTAGCTAAAAGAAATACAAAATTATCTGTAAAATAAATCCTAACCTAAGTTACAATTAAACCTAACACTACACTATCTTTAAATGAATTAAATAAATTAAATACAAATAACTACAATTAAATACAATTACATAAACTAACTAAAGTACAAAAAAAAAGCTAAGTTACAAAAAATAAAAAAAATAAGTTACAAACATTTTAAAAATATTACAACAATTTTAAGCTACTTACACCTAATCTAAGCCCCCTAATAAAATAACAAAGCCCCCCAAAATAAAAAAAATGCCCTACCCTATTCTAAATTAAAAAAGTTCAAAGCTCTTTTACCTTACCAGCCCTTAAAAGAGCCTTTTGTGGGGGCATGCCCCAAAGAATTCAGCTCTTTTGCCTGTAAAAGAAAAATACAACCCCCCCAACATTAAAACCCACCACCCACATACCCTTTATTTTAAAGGTATTTAGTTTTAAATAGGATTAATTTAGTTCATAATAGAAATATTATTTAGATTTATTTAATTAATATTTAAGTTAGGGGGGGTGTTAGGGTTAGTGTTAGACTTAGGTTTAGGGGTTAATAATTTTATTACAGTGGCAGCGGTGTAGTGGGGGGCAGGATAGGGGTTAATAAATTTATTATAGGTGGCGACGGTGTAGGGGGGGCAGGATAGGGGTTAATAAATTTAATATAGGTTGCGGCGAGGTGCGGGATCAGCAGGATAGGGGTTAATAACTTTATTATTGAGGGCGATGGTATAGGGGGGGGGCAGGATAGGGGTTACTAGGTATAATGTAGATGGCAGCGGTGTCCGGGAGCGGCGGTTTAGGGGTTAATACATTTATAAGAGTTGTGGCGGGGTCTAGGAGCGGCGGTTTAGGGGTTAGTAACTTTATTTAGTTGCGGGAGGCTCCGGGGGCGCCGGTATAGGGGGTAGAACAGTATAGTATAGTGCGGGTGCTTAGTGACAGTCTAGCAAGAAAGATGTGAAAAAGCCGAAGAGCAGCGAGATCGGATGAGTGATAACTCTCACAGTCCGCTGCTCATCGCCCCGTACTTGGTGCGCGGCTTTTTGACAGCTTTTTTGATAACTTAGGCAAATTTTTGCAGGTCCGCGGCGGCGATGTGAGGCGAGCTTAGGCGGGCGTATTGGGCCGGCGAAGGCAGGAAAAGTAGACACGTTGATAACTAGGCCCTCATGTGTCTGAATAGGCCTTAAGGACAGAAGGGATTGTACCCAGTCAGGACCAGCCTGAAACCAAGGGTCCCCAGCACTAACAAGGCCACAAAAGTCACCCCCTAAGAGGGAGAGATAAACAACAGACAAACAGAGGACCAACACATCCTCATGAACAAACTTCTGTAGAAGTAAACAGTGCAACCACAAAATTTGGATTATCGATTCCAGAGAAGAAAAATTCCCCAAAGAGAATATCATTACAAACATGAGCGTTAAACCAAATAAAATTCATCCTAACCGGAATAAAATAAAAGATAACGCAACCCGTAGGTTATCGCCCAGGAAGAACGGACACACCTGCAGGACCAGCCCAACAGGAATCCGAATCTTCCAAACTCAGAACTGGAAAGATACTCAATAAACAGACTATAAGAAGATTACTTCATCCCCTTATGTCTAATCATGCATGCCATTCGCAGCAAATCACTGATGATCCACCACCCCATTAAGAGTGGGATCCTCCAGCAACGCCAAAATGTGCCTCAGTAGAGCACGAAGGCGCGCCAGTCTATAACAAAAAGCAAAACTTACCTCCACCGGGGCAAAAGATGACTCTGGCCCCGAAGGTTGACCTCCTGAAGCCTCAGGGACAGTTGCTCCCCCAGAGGGCTGAACTGGACCAGGCGATCCCACGCCTGACGAGTCCTGGTTAACTGAACACGGACAATATCGTAAACACACTCCTGGGAGATGTAAATGCACCAGCGCCAAGGATATGGCTTAGCGGAACCGTGTCGTAACCTCTGGAGGAAACAAGTCACCCTCCAGAGAAGGACAAGCCACGTTTGGGTTACCTGCATGGGTAGTAAGAGATGGTTGTAGGGAACTCGCCTCGCGGGAAGCAGAATCCCCAGAGGCAGATAGCTCAGCGGGCCCCTGGTTCCCCGATCCCGAGGAACGGAGCACTCTAAAACGGCATTTGGAACATAACTGATGGGCGTGTATCACCCGGGCCAATTCATACTCTTCGCAAGAAGTAGAATCAGAATCAGAGACATCCGTCTCCAAAAAAATCAGAATCCTCCATAACTAGGATATTGATAAAAAAATGGACCAATAAGAAAAATATAACCGGCATCTAACACCCCCAATGGCTGGGGCACTCACCACCTCCTATGAACCAGACACCAGCGAACCAGAATTTCTCTGTTGCCACACGGTCAGGAATGCGAAAATGGAGAGCCAGAACGTGACCACATCCGGTCACAGGGTGTACCGCGTAGTCCATGAAAAAGCGTGCCCGACCGCAAAGGCAGCATCACTTGCAAAAAGGCTGTTATGTTCCGAAATAGCTATGAGTCTCAGTATCACTACACATTAGCAGACAAAATCATATACCAAACATGATTAAAAAAAACCCTGTTCAGTAACCCCTCTCAGGAGATATTAACTCTTGATTCCAAGATACAAAAGGAGCCTCACTGAGACCCTGTGTTTAAGTAATTCCCGCAAAGCTGCAGCCTCTCGGATAAACATTTGTAATTACAATACATCCATGATGAAAGTAGAATGAAATGATCTTACAGTGTGACAGATAGAAGCATAACTTCTGCCATGGACTTGAGAGAAGAAAGCAGGCAGTGAAACTCGTCAATGCTGATTGCTGATGGAGTTGTTAATCTGAGTCGGGATGGTTTCGCAAGAAGACTCTCCCTGCATCTCCAGACTCTAACTTTCAGCCATGCTCTCACTGAGAGGCTGACAGGACTACTTAAAACTTCAGTCCCATTCCAAAGAGTACTACCCTCCATAAGAGACTATCGAAAAAACTTCTGACACAATTCTCTGCCAACCTCCTGGGACGAAAGGCAAACAATGACTGGGGGATGGGAAAAGTGGGAGAGGTATTTAAGACTTTGGCTGGGGTGTCTTTGCCTCCTCCTGGTGGCCAGGTTCTGGATTCCCAAAAGTAATGAATGCAGCTGTGGACTCTTTCCATTTATGAAGAAAATTAATCTCTGTTCTTTACAAACTGATTTTAAAATGCCAAATGCCTTCCCTTCCTGCCTATGCTGCAAGGATGAGAAAAAGAACTAGGTAAAAATATCACCAAAAAAATCTGGACAGCTAGGTTCAGATCTCTAGCAAAATCGGCACATTCAACCAGAGCCCTAGAAACCAACATAAAGGTAATGACAACAAGATGGTACTTGACACCAACTAAAATTAAATATTTCTTTCCATCAGCCAATGATAGATGTTGGAGAGGATGTGGTTATAGGGGGGACATGTTACACATTTAGTGGGATTGTAAGGATATACATGCATACTGGACACAAATATCCACTTAAGTAGAGCTAGCCTTGAATATCCAGTTAAAACTTACACCAGAAATAGCACTCTTACAAGCTAATCCAGAAGTGACATGTAAAATTAAAAAAGCCTCTTTATGCTACTCCTTAATGCAGCAAAACAACTAATCCCAAGGAACTGGAAATCGTCAAAAATTCCTACTTTGACAGATTGGAGACAATGGGGCCTATCTATCAACATCCGAACGGAGCTTGACGGCCCGTGTTTCTGGCGAGTCTTCAGATTAAAGACTGCTGCTCCATAACCCTGTCCGCCTGCTCTGATGAGGCGGACAGGTATCGCCGGAATTCAACCCGATTGAGTACGATCGGGTTGATTGACACCCCCTGCTGGCGACCCATTGGCCGCGAGTCTGCAGGGGGCGGCATTGCACCAGCAGCTCACAAGAGCTGCTGGTGCAATGCTGAATACAGAGAGCGTATTGCTCTCCGCATTCAGCGATGTCTTGCGGACCTGATCCGCACTGTCGGATCAGGTCCGCAAGACATTTGTTAAATTGGCCTCAATTAGTTGAAACTACTATTGTATTGGAAAGATTTTATTATTGGAAACTAAGAAAATTAGATCTATATAGGGACATGGTATTCTTTTGGGAATCTTACACACAAACTGTTCAGGGGTGATACTAATGAAGACCACCTTTCCTTAATATCAAAAGAAATCATATTACTATTTAAACGCTTATTATTACGGCAATGACTTTGGCAATATTATGATTACTTTTACTGATTATTTTTTTCTTTTTAGTTATGGTGTTTATAAAGTTAATGTTCTGCTAATTTGTTAATTGTATAATTGGTTGTCATGAGAACTTTCCCAACACTCAACAGCATTATTCCATCGGCTTCGACACTGACTTGCCAAAGACAAGCATGTAGCAAGCACTGATATGTACAACAACAAAAAAGAAACACCTAATCAATATGAAATGTTTGTAAAAGAAGGGTACACGTTCCCAGGTTAAGAATGTATACCCACCTCTATTATTTGTATTGTATGCATTATCTTTTGAAAATCAATAAAGACAAAGATATACAAAAACATTTTTTATCTCTATCAGCTTTTGCTTCAATATATTTATTCCAATTTCCCAGATTTCTATTTGTTAACTATCTATTATATGCATTTGATAGTTGGGGTGCCAATTGTTCTGATCTAAGTTTTATCTTTTTTATTTTAAAGCTATCATATATGCAATTATATCTCCTCTGATCACACATTTAAAAGCCTTCCAAAAAGTTTCAATTTTTTACAAATAATCTTTATTAAAGTGTAGAAATTCTTCCCATTTATTTTTTAAAAATTGTGCAAACTTATTATTATTTATCAGGTATCGTGGGAACCGCAACCCTGAATTTTTTTATTCGTTTATTTAGTGTAAGTTCCATAGTAATTGGAGAATGATCTGACAGAGTAATTTATTTTTATTTCTACGTTTTTTATCCTATCTATCAGCGCTGGGGAAATCAAGAAGTAATCTATGCGTGAGTGTGTCTTGTGAGCTTTTGATAGACATGTATATTCTCTTTTTGGATTTTTCAGCCTCCAAATATCTTTAACATTCAGTTGTTTAAAGGGACAGTCTAGGCCAAAATAAACTTTCATGATTGAGATAGAGCATGTAATTTTAAACAATTTTCCAATTTACTTTTATCACCAATTTTGCTTTGTTCTCTTGGTATTCTTAGTTGAAAGCTTAACCTAGGAGGTTCATATGCTAACCTTGAAGCCCACCTCTTTTCAAATTGCATTTTAACAGTTTTTCACCACTAGAGGGTGTTAGTTCACGTATTTCATATAGATAACACTGTGCTCGTGCACGTGAAGTTATCTGGGAGCAGGCACTGATTGGCTAGACTGCAAGTCTGTCAAAAGAACTGAAAAAAGGGGCAGTTTGCAGAGGCTTAGATACAAGATAATCACAGAGGTTAAAAGTATATTATTATAACTGTGTTGGTTATGCAAAACTGGGGAATAGGTAATAAAGGGATTATCTGTTAAAACAATAAAAATTCTGGTGTAGACTGTCCCTTTAAGTATGTGTTTATACTATTTAGTCTCTCTAGAGTTTGCCCTATTATCAGATGATTTCCCCATCCTATCCAAGTTGGCCAAGTGAGCAATATTAAAATCCCCGCCTATTATGATGTTAGTATTCAAGTTAGTAATTATTCTATTTTGTATTTTGTCACATAAAGATATGTCTCTTTTATTAGGACTATAAACATTGCACAGTGTCAATATTTGGTTATAAAATTTTTAAACATGATAGCTTAGCTACTCCTTTTTTTTCTTTTCTTACAGGGAGTAAAAAATTTTTTGCCTACCCAGCAAGTCTTTAGTTTCTCGGATTCTAATTTGGAAAGATGAGTCTCCTGTATAAATGCAATATCAGTATGCAGATGTTTGATATGTTTTAATATTGTTTCTCTCTTAATAGGGGATGTTACTTCAAATATATTCCATGAAATTAGTTTTAGACTCATTTATTTTATATGGGAAAGCTTAACAGCCAACATCAATGGAGAGGGAGCGGGAGGAAAGAGAGAGAGGGAGAAGAAAAAAAAAAAAAGGAAAGACACAAAGAAAATGAAAAACATGGTATTTATATTCAATCAGCATCAATCACTTATAGAATGATTTTTCCCATTCATTAATCAGATTAAAACTTTATCTTTTTTTCAGCTAAGTACTCTTGGGCTTAAACTAGGTTTTCAAACATTTGAGTTTTATCTTCTATTGTGATCTTTAGTTTGGCAGGATAAATGATAGTGGCGTTAATTCCAGGATTAATAAGATGGGTACAGGTCAGAATCAGCATGTATCTCTTATTTGCTGTGTCAACAGAGAAATCTTGGAAGATAAAAAAAAATATTCCCCTCAATAAGTGGGGTATTTAGTAAGCTTTAGTATACCCTCAAGATTTTGACCTTATCCTGGTAGTCTAAGCATCCTTGGCTAAATACTGTCGCTTCCACCTTAAAAACATCTCTAAAATTAGACATTTCCTTAAACAAGACACAACTAAGATTTTAATCCACTCTCTCATCCTTTCCCGCATCGATAACTGCAACTCTGTCCTCTCTGGTCTCCCTAGCTTATACTAGTTTCTCTCCTCCATTACTATCCACCATGAACCCCCTTAGCATATAAGCCTAAGAGCCCAACTGTTGTAGTCAGCTCTTATGAAGGTGATCTGCAAACAGTTGGGCTCTTAGGCTTACATGCTAAGGGGGTTCATGGCGGATAGTAATGGAGGAGAGAAACTGGTATAAGGAAAGGTTAGTGTAGGTTGTATGCGTCCCTGAATAGTAGAGTATTTGGGGAGCGCTTGAAGCTTTCAAAACTAGGGGAGAGTCTTGTGGAGCGAGGTAGAGAGTTCCATTAGATGGGAGCCAGTCTGGAGAAGTCCTGTAAACAGGAATGTGAGGAGGTAACAAGAGAGGAGGAGGTTGTGAGCAGAGCAAAGGGGAAGGTAGAGTATCTGGAGACAAGGTCTGAGATATAGGAGGGAACAGTGCAGTTTAGGGCCTTGTATGTCAGTGTCAGAATTTTGTGTTTATTCCTGGAGGCAAGAGGAAGCCAGCAAAGGGATTGGCAGAGAGGTGCCGACGTGTAAGGAAGATGAGCCTGGCAGAGTCATTCATTATGGATTGTAAAGGAGCTAGGCAGAAGCTAGGGAGACTAGAGAGGACAGAGTTGCAGTTATCGATGCGGGAAAGGATGAGAGAGTGGATTAAAATCTTAGTTGTGTCTTGTTTAAGGAAATGTCTAATTTTAGAGATGTTTTTAAGGTGGAAGCGACAGGATTTAGCCAAGGACTGAATGTGAGGAGTGAAAGAAAGATCTGAGTCAAATGTGACCCCCAAGACATCGGGCATGTGGGGTCGGGGTGATGATGTAGTTGTTGACAGTTATAGAGAGATGGGGTGGAGATTTTAGAAAAAGGAGGGAAAATAAGGAGCTCAGTTTTGGAGAGATTTAGCTTAAGGTAGTGAGAGGACATCCAGGAAGAGATGTGAGAAAGACAGTTAGTGACACAAGTTAGCAAGGAGATAGGTCTGGTGCAGAGAGGTAGATTTGGGTGTCGTCGGCATACAAATGATATTGAAACCTGTGCGACGTTATTAAGGAACCTAATGATAACGTGTAGATTGAGAAGAGAAGGGGACCGAGGACAGAGCCTTGCGGTACCCCAACAGAAAGTGGTGACGGGGCAGAGGAAGCCCAAGAGAAGGCTACACTAAAGGTATGGTTAGACAGGTAGGAAGAGAGACAACGAGAGGGCTGTGTCAGAAATGCAGAAGGATTGAAGGTTTGGGAGCAAAAGAGTGTGGTCAATAGTATCAAAGACTGCAGACAGATCAAAGAGGATAAGCAGAGAGAAGTGGCCTTTGGATTTTGCTGTAAGTAGGTCATTGGTAACTTTAATGATTGCTGTCTCTGTGGAGTGATGGGGTGAAATCCAGATTGCAGTGGGTCAAGGAGGGAGTTTAATGTAAGGAACTGGGATAGATGTGCATATACCAGCTTTTCAAGAAGCTTTGAGGCAAGAGGGAGTTGGGAAATAGGGCGGTGGTTGGATGGGGAGGTTGGATCGAGAGAAGGTTTTTTGAGGATAGGTGTGACTAGTGCATGTTTTAGAGATAAGGGAAATGTACCGGTGATGAGGGAGAGGATGAAAATCTGTGTGAGTATAGTGTAAGTGTAGAAGAGAGGGAGGGGAGTAGCTGTGAGGGGATGGGTTTGAGGGGACAGGTAGTGAGGCAAGAGCACAGTATACGTGCAGAAACTTCTTACTCAGTAACAGGGGCAAAAGAGCTAAATATATGGCTATGTGGGTTTTAGTTGATTGCAAGCTTTTGAGGGGGTGAGAGGCAGGAAGTATGTTGGGAGCCCACTTTGTTTCTGATGGAATCAATTTTGTTCTTGAAGTGGCTGGCAAAATCTTGAGCTGACAGAGAAGTTGTATTAGTAGGTGGGGGTGGGAGGAGAATAGTATTGAAAATGAGAACAGACGTTTTGGGGTTGAAGAAAGAGTAGAGAAATAATGTTGCTTATAAAGATTAAAAGCAGAGTAGTAGGAGGTCAAGATGAACTTGTAGTGAAGAAAGGTAGCTGAACTCCAGTTCCGCTCAGCAGTACGGGAACATCTGCCTAGGTACCACAACACTAATGTAGCAGGAAACACATGCAGGACGGCAGGTTATACATAGACAAGTATTAGCAGCAAAAAAAGTGAGGTTTTTATGGCACTTTATAGATCATAAGTTAGATCTCACCTTGTATATAGTGTACAGATCTAGTGACACCATTTACAGAAGCAAATACACTAAAGACATCTAAACAGGATATGATTTCTAAACGATAATTTATTTAAAAAAAGTCTCAGTTATCATGACATGTATGGCTTCTGGGGGACAATGTAACACAATATGAGAGAAAATGTCAGATATATCAACAAATTAAATAGGACAAAAAAGTTTTTTTTTTTTAAATAAAAAGAGTAAAAGTAATCAGAATAGCCCACTTGACGTTTACACTCATTGCATTTAAACTTGGAATTCAGATTATCTCTATCCCCTACACATAAGAGATTAGTTTTCATCTATATGTTTTATTGGTAGCAGATGAGGGTTCTCTCCCCTAATAAAACCCTCCCTGTGCTTAGTGGGGTATATAATCTGTTTCCCTCAGACACATCACACACATGTGCACTCACTCACCTGTACTGATATTGTCACTGATTTCCTGCTTCACATCTTCCTGCTGACTCTTTACATGCAGATCATGTGGTCGTTCAGCATTAACTGTGACTTCAGTCTTAACATTACCTGCATACATTATATAAATATGGTTACATTTTAGCTGTTTAGCACTGCACAAGGAAATGATATCTGAACATCACACATGCACAATCACCTGTGCCCTGCATCCCTCAAACCTATCACAAGCATACATTCACATGTGCCCTGTATCCCTCAGATAATGAATATGCGTACATTCACCTTCGCCATGTATCCCTTACATAGGTGACAAACATACACTCACTTTCCTGTGCCCTGATTTTATCAGACATGTCACTAACATACATTTGCCTGTGCCCCTTAGATACATCACACATGTACACTCAATTGAACCCTGTATTCCTCAGACACATCCCACATGTACACTCACATGCGCTCACATCCAACATGTACAGTCACCTGCACTCACATCCCACATGTACACTCACCTGCGCTCACATCCCACATGTACACTCACCTGCGCTCACGTCCCACATGTACACTCACCTGCGCTCACCTCCCACATGTACGCTCACGTCCTACATGCCTTCTCACCTGCGCTCACGCCCCACATATACACTCACCTGCGCTCACATCCCACATGTACACTCACCTGCACTCACATCCCACATGTACACCCACCTGCGCTCACGTCCAACATGTACACTCACCTGCGCTCACGTCCAACATGTACACTCACCTGCACTCACATCCCACATGTACACCCACCTGTGCTCACGTCCAACATGTACACTCACCTGCGCTCACCTGACACATGTACACTCACCTGCGCTCACATCCCACATGTACAGTCACCTGCATTCACATCCCACATGTACACTCACCTTCGCTCACATCCCACATGTACACTCACCTGCGCTCACGTCCAACATGTACACTCACCTGACACATGTACACTAACCTGCGCTCACCTCCCACATGTACGCTCATGTCCCACATGTCTACTCACCTGCGCTCACGCCCCACATATACACTCACCTGCGCTCACATCCCACATGTACACTCACCTGCGCTCATGTCCCACATGTACAGTCACCTGCTCTCACGTCCCACATGTACACTCACCTGCGCTCACCTGACACATGTACACTAACCTGCGCTCACATCCCACATGTACAGTCACCTGCACTCACATCCCACATGTACACTCACCTGCGCTCACGTCCCACTTGTACACTCACCTGCGCTCACCTCCCAAATGTACACTCACGTCCCACATGTCTACTCACTTGCGCTCACTCCCCACATATACACTCACCTGCGCTCACATCCCACATGTACACTCACCTGCACTCACGTCCCACATGTACAGTCACCTGCTCTCATGTCCCACATGTACACTCACCTGCGCTCACGTCCCACATGTACAGTCACCTGCTCTCACGTCCCACATGTACAGTCACCTGCTCTCACGTCCCACATGTACACTCACCTGCGCTCACGTCCCACATTTACACTCACCTCCGCTCACATCTCACATGTACACTCACCTGCACTCACATCTCACATGTACACTCACCTGCACTCACATCCCACATGTACACTCACCTGTGCTCACTTCACACATGTAGTCACCTGCGCTCCCATCCCACATGTACACTCACCTGCGCTCACGTCCCACATGTACACTCACCTGCGCTCACGTCCCACATGTACACTCACCTGCGCTCACATCTCACATGTACACTCACCTGCACTCACATTCCACATGTACAGTCACCTGCATTCACATCCCACATGTATACTCACCTGCGCTCACATCCCACATGTACACTCACCTGCGCTCACGTCCCACATGTACACTCACCTGCGCTCACATCACACATGTACACTCACCTGCACTCACATCCCACATGTACACTCACCTGTACTCACGTCCCACATGTACACTCACATCACACATGTACACTCACCTGCACTCACATCCCACATGTACACTCACCTGCGCTCACGTCCCACATGTACACTCACCTGCGCTCACGTCCCACATGTACACTCACCTGCGCTCACATCTCACATGTACACTCACCTGCACTCACATTCCACATGTACAGTCACCTGCATTCACATCCCACATGTACACTCATCTGCGCTCACATCCCACATGTACACTCACCTGCGCTCACGTCCCACATGTACACTCACCTGCACTCACATCCCACATGTACACTCACCTGTACTCACGTCCCACATGTACACTCACATCACACATGTACACTCACCTGCACTCACATCCCACATGTACACTCACCTGTACTCACGTCCCACATGTACACTCACCTGTACTCACGTCCCACATGTCTACTCACCTGCGCTCACGCCCCACATATACACTCACCTGCGCTCACATCCCACATGTACACTCACCTGCGCTCATGTTCCACATGTACAGTCACCTGCTCTCACGTCCCACATGTACACTCACCTGCGCTCACCTGACACATGTACACTAACCTGCGCTCACATCCCACATGTACAGTCACCTGCACTCACATCCCACATGTACACTCACCTGCGCTCACGTCCCACTTGTACACTCACCTGCGCTCACCTCCCAAATGTACACTCACGTCCCACATGTCTACTCACTTGCGCTCACTCCCCACATATACACTCACCTGCGCTCACATCCCACATGTACACTCACCTGCACTCACGTCCCACATGTACAGTCACCTGCTCTCACGTCCCACATGTACAGTCACCTGCTCTCACGTCCCACATGTACACTCACCTGCGCTCACGTCCCACATTTACACTCACCTCCGCTCACATCTCACATGTACACTCACCTGCACTCACATCTCACATGTACACTCACCTGCACTCACATCCCACATGTACACTCACCTGTGCTCACTTCACACATGTAGTCACCTGCGCTCCCATCCCATATGTACACTCACCTGCGCTCACGTCCCACATGTACACTCACCTGCGCTCACGTCCCACATGTACACTCACCTGCGCTCACATCTCACATGTACACTCACCTGCACTCACATTCCACATGTACAGTCACCTGCATTCACATCCCACATGTACACTCACCTGCGCTCACATCCCACATGTACACTCACCTGCGCTCACGTCCCACATGTACACTCACCTGCGCTCACATCACACATGTACACTCACCTGCACTCACATCCCACATGTACACTCACCTGTACTCACGTCCCACATGTACACTCACATCACACATGTACACTCACCTGCACTCACATCCCACATGTACACTCACCTGCGCTCACGTCCCACATGTACACTCACCTGCGCTCACGTCCCACATGTACACTCACCTGCTCTCACATCACACATGTACACTCACCTGCACTCACATTCCACATGTACAGTCACCTGCATTCACATCCCACATGTACACTCACCTGCGCTCACATCCCACATGTACACTCACCTGCGCTCACGTCCCACATGTACACTCACCTGCACTCACATCCCACATGTACACTCACCTGTACTCACGTCCCACATGTACACTCACATCACACATGTACACTCACCTGCACTCACATCCCACATGTACACTCACCTGTACTCACGTCCCACATGTACACTCACCTGTACTCACGTCCCACATGTACACTCACCTGCGCTCACATCACACATGTACACTCACCTGCACTCACATTTCACATGTACAGTCACCTGCATTCACATCCCACATGTACACTCACCTGCGCTCACATCCCACATGTACACTCACCTGCGCTCACGTCCCACATGTACACTCACCTGCGCTCACGTCACACATGTACACTCACCTGCGCTCACATCACACATGTACACTCACCTGCACTCACATCCCACATGTACACTCACCTGTACTCACGTCCCACATGTACACTCACCTGCGCTCACATCACACATGTACACTCACCTGCACTCACATCCCACATGTACACTCGCCTGTACTCACGTCCCACATGTACACTCACCTGTACTCACGTCCCACATGTACACTCACCTGCGCTCACATCACACATGTACAGTCACCTGCATTCACATCCCACATGTACACTCACCTGCGCTCACATCCCACATGTACACTCACCTGCACTCACATCCCACATGTACACTCACCTGCGCTCACGTCCCACTTGTACACTCACCTGCGCTCACCTCCCAAATGTACACTCACGTCCCACATGTCTACTCACCTGCGCTCACATCCCACATGTACACTCACCTGCACTCACGTCCCACATGTACAGTCACCTGCTCTCATGTCCCACATGTACACTCACCTGCGCTCACGTCCCACATGTACAGTCACCTGCTCTCACGTCCCACATGTACAGTCACCTGCTCTCACTCCCAACATATACACTCACCTGCGCTCACATCCCACATGTACACTCACCTGCACTCACGTCCCACATGTACAGTCACCTGCTCTCATGTCCCACATGTACACTCACCTGCGCTCACGTCCCACATGTACAGTCACCTGCTCTCACGTCCCACATGTACAGTCACCTGCTCTCACGTCCCACATGTACACTCACCTGCGCTCACGTCCCACATGTACACTCACCTCCGCTCACATCTCACATGTACACTCACCTGCACTCACATCTCACATGTACACTCACCTGCACTCACATCCCACATGTACAGTCACCTGCATTCACATCCCACATGTACACTCACCTGCGCTCACATCCCACATGTACACTCACCTGCGCTCACGTCCCACATGTACACTCACCTGCACTCACATCCCACATGTACACTCACCTGTACTCACGTCCCACATGTACACTCACATCACACATGTACACTCACCTGCACTCACATCCCACATGTACACTCACCTGTACTCACGTCCCACATGTACACTCACCTGTACTCACGTCCCACATGTACACTCACCTGCGCTCACATCACACATGTACACTCACCTGCACTCACATTTCACATGTACAGTCACCTGCATTCACATCCCACATGTACACTCACCTGCGCTCACATCCCACATGTACACTCACCTGCGCTCACGTCCCACATGTACACTCACCTGCGCTCACGTCACACATGTACACTCACCTGCGCTCACATCACACATGTACACTCACCTGCACTCACATCCCACATGTACACTCACCTGTACTCACGTCCCACATGTACACTCACCTGCGCTCACATCACACATGTACACTCACCTGCACTCACATCCCACATGTACACTCGCCTGTACTCACGTCCCACATGTACACTCACCTGTACTCACGTCCCACATGTACACTCACCTGCGCTCACATCACACATGTACAGTCACCTGCATTCACATCCCACATGTACACTCACCTGCGCTCACATCCCACATGTACACTCACCTGCACTCACATCCCACATGTACACTCACCTGCGCTCACGTCCCACTTGTACACTCACCTGCGCTCACCTCCCAAATGTACACTCACGTCCCACATGTCTACTCACTTGCGCTCACTCCCCACATATACACTCACCTGCGCTCACATCCCACATGTACACTCACCTGCACTCACGTCCCACATGTACAGTCACCTGCTCTCATGTCCCACATGTACACTCACCTGCGCTCACGTCCCACATGTACAGTCACCTGCTCTCACGTCCCACATGTACAGTCACCTGCTCTCACGTCCCACATGTACACTCACCTGCGCTCACGTCCCACATGTACACTCACCTCCGCTCACATCTCACATGTACACTCACCTGCACTCACATCTCACATGTACACTCACCTGCACTCACATCCCACATGTACACTCACCTGTGCTCACTTCACACATGTAGTCACCTGCGCTCCCATCCCATATGTACACTCACCTGCGCTCACGTCCCACATGTACACTCACCTGCGCTCACGTCCCACATGTACACTCACCTGCGCTCACGTCCCACATGTACACTCACCTGCGCTCACATCTCACATGTACACTCACCTGCACTCACATTCCACATGTACAGTCACCTGCATTCACATCCCACATGTACACTCACCTGCGCTCACATCCCACATGTACACTCACCTGCGCTCACGTCCCACATGTACACTCACCTGCGCTCACGTCCCACATGTACACTCACCTGCGCTCACATCACACATGTACACTCACCTGCACTCACATCCCACATGTACACTCACCTGTACTCACGTCCCACATGTACACTCACCTGCGCTCACATCACACATGTACACTCACCTGCACTCACATCCCACATGTACACTCACCTGTACTCACGTCCCACATGTACACTCACCTGTACTCACGTCCCACATGTACACTCACCTGTACTCACGTCCCACATGTACACTCACCTGCGCTCACATCACACATGTACACTCACCTGCACTCACATCCCACATGTACACTCACCTGTACTCACGCCCCACATGTACACTCACCTGCACTCACGCCCCACATGTACACTCACCTGCGCTCATGTCCCACATTTACACTCAACTGCTCTCACAACACACATGTACACTCACATGCGCTCAAGTCACACATGTACACTCACATGCACTCACGTCCCACATATACACTAACCTGCGCTCATGTCACACATGTACACTCACCTGGGCTCACGTCACACATATACACTCACATCTCACATGTACACTCACATCCCACATGTACAGTCACCTGCATTCACATCCCACATGTACACTCACCTGCGCTCACATCCCACATGTACACTCACCTGCTCTCACATCCCACATGTACACTCACCTGCTCTCACATCACACATGTACACTCACCTGCACTCACATCCCACATGTACACTCACCTGTACTCACGTCCCACATGTACACTCACCTGCGCTCATGTCCCACATTTACACTCAACTGCGCTCACAACACACATGTACACTCACATGCGCTCAAGTCACACATGTACACTCACATGCACTCACGTCCCACATATACACTCACCTGCGCTCATGTCACACATGTACACTCACCTGGGCTCACGTCACACATATACACTCACCCGCGCTCTACTTTCCTCAAACACATCATACGTATAATCCCAAGTGTTAAAGGGATGTGAAACTGCACATTTATTCTTTTATGATTCACACAGCGCATACATTTTTAAACAACTTTCCAATTGACTTCTTTTATCATTGCATTTTCTTGGTATCCTTTGTTGAAGGAGCAGCAATGCACTACTGATGAGCTAGCTGGACATCAAGAAGCATATGAGTGTAGTCACTAACCAGCAGCCAGCTACTAGTATATCAAGGCTCCCGAGTCTTCCTAGGTATAGTTTTCAACAAAATGATACCAATAAAACAAAGCAAATTAGATAACAGAAGTCAATTGGAAAGTTTTTTTTTTTTTAAATTGTATGTTCTATCTAGATTATAATAGTTCAATTGTGACTTTAATGTCCCATTAATGCTTTAATATATGTGAAACAAAACACAAGCATAATATATTACAGTATCTCACTTATACATATTAAATGCAAAGACAAGGATTATTATTGAAATAAATGTTTTAACAGTGATTTAAAGGGATATGGTCTATGATCAGGTGCTGGACTGGGAAGGTCTCCAGGATGTATATGGATGTGTTTTATTTGTATGTGTATTAATATACAGAAGTCTATAAGAAAAATGACTTAGCAAAGTCATGCTATCTGACCTCCTGATGCTAGCGCTGATAATTTAACTTGAGTGGAGTTAACACTCATTAACTCTATTTCTTTTGCTCTCCACTTGCAATCTAGCTCTTATTCATGTATGCTTCAGCAGTCCTCTCGGGTTGATCCAAGCCATACATTTTCCCAAGTTCATCCACCAGGCATATATAAAATATTGTTATTTTATTACCACTTAATACTGTGTAAGGCTAAAAAAAACCCCATAAATTATGCTTACCTGATAATTTTCTTTTCTTCTGACGGGAAGAGTCCACAGCTGCATTCATTACTTTTGGGAATTCAGAACCTGGCCACCAGGAGGAGGCAAAGACACCCCAGCCAAAGGCTTCAAATACCTCCCCCACTCCCCTAATCCTGCAGTCATTCTGCCAAGGGAACAATGAACTTGACTGGATAATATCATATTGGATAAATAACAGGGTGAAAAAAAGGTGCCAGAAAAACAAAAATGTACTGCTGCCTCATAGATAAAGCACGGGCTGGAGCTGTGGACTCTTCCTGTCAGAAGAAAAGAAAATTATCAGGTAAACATAATTTATGCTTTTCTTCTTAAACAGGAAGAGTCCACAGCTGAATTCATTACTTTTGGGAAAATAATACCCAAGCTAGAGGACACTGAATGCAAACCAATGGCGGGTACAAAAAAAGGCGGCTCCTTCGAAAGGCACCACAGCCTGAAATTACCCGACACCCTACAAAAAACTATAACGACAAGGGAAAAACTGGAGCCCGGGTAACCACTCATCAGTTACACAACCTGCAAAGCCATGCTAGAGACCACTCAGACCCAGAGTCTGCTGAGCATAAGGCCTCCGAGGAGTAAGCCCTGCGGCACTCAACTCCCACATTCCAAAACCGAAAAACCTCTATCAACCCCAGAGAGGGAGAGTAAAGGAATCCAGGAGATCCGAAGGACCATCCAAAACGGACTTAAATCAAAAACTGGTCAAACTCTCAATCTACCCCCGAAAGGGAGAATAGAGGCCCCATGAGATATCCAAAAGATCAATTAACTTGGAGCAACCCGAGGTCGCTACAGGACCACTGTCCAGGGAACAAACTCCCTAGGAAGACAAGGACCAGAAGATAAGTCCATAGTCAGGAGAAAACGTCACTAAGAAGACCAGAAGGCCACCCTCAATCCCTGACACAGCAGCAAACAAACTATGGTGTTCCAGAAACCCGCGAGTTCCCCTTGTAACCTAGACAAGCCCTGTCAGGTTTAAATATAGACAAGCAGAGACAGGAAAACCGTCCCAGCAGCTTAAAAAGAGCTCTCCAATAGGGCACAGAGCCACCTATGGCAAACTCGCGATGACCCTTCCACAGGCAACAAAGCCGTCTTAAGCCATCGTGGGACTCATCCAACTGAACAGTGCTGAAAAATCTCGACAAAAGCTCCCAACCAGAAAATCCCAGAATCCAAGGAACGATACATCCCGGCAAAAGCCACCGCCGGTAGAGAGATGGGCACTAAGAGTCCCCCCCAACAAGGGGAGGACAGATTCATAAAAGTAAACGGTCCATGCTGCAAAGCAGACTGATCCCCGACCTTCCTTCCAGAATAACGGTCCCAGCACCAATGCTAGTGAAAGACCTTTTGCAGACAAGAGTCTCAGACCTTTGGAAGAAAAAAAGGATGAATCTACGAGGCATCAAAGCCCCAGAGTAGAACTCTGACCGCTACTAAAAAATTAGCATGCTACCCTGAACCATGACAGGAACCTCATGCTCGGGTCCAAGGACCCTTACACTGCAGCCTTCCATAAGAAGAAACACTCCTCAAGGGAAGAATGCACTCTGACCCACAGCATTCCGATACCAGAAATCAATTCTGTGATACTGAGAACGCAATAGAGGCAAGAAAATTAAGGACCCACGAGCCCTTTACAGATACTGAGGTACCTCCAACTAAGGAGAACACGTAAACATCCCTTCCCCATCCTTAGGTGAGAAGAAGAAAATTAAACAACGAAAAACACCCTACTAGAGGCCAACCCTCTGCCAATATTGTCAGCCTAGTTGGATAACAACTGGAGCCTACTAGGAAGCATCAGATGTCCCAGCAGATAAATAGGGACTCGTCAGAAAACCTTAAACTGAAGCCTCAGGATGATATTAATATCTCATAAGAGTCAGAAAACCCCCGCCCCCTCCAAAGGGACACACAGGGGAACCAAACCCTAAGGTTAAGCAGAACCATCCATACCCTTTCCAGGCAAGAGACATGGTCCTAAGCCAGAGTCCTCGAGAAAACGGAACTGATCCGAAGCCCCTGAGGAACCCATAAGCTGCCTCCTATGGTTAGGAGCGCACCCAGGCAAAGCCTTACGCCATCTAAAGTCCTTAGATGAAAAGTACCTAGCAACATCAATAAAACCAAGAGTCTGAAAAGAACTCCCAACTGGTTTAGGAAAGGGCCACCAGTACACTTGGATCACAAGGTAATCGATGTAGACAGGCCTGAAAACCTGACCCACGCTAAAAGGCTAAATAGTCAGTTTCCTGACCTCAGACAGGCGAAGACTGTAACTGACCCCAGACCTCCTACCCTCAAGCCCGAAGTGCTAGATCTCTAATAATATTGACAGGTAGCACCCGAGAGTCAAAAGACCACGGTTTGACAAGGGGCAGTTCTTATCTGTAGAAAATGACAGTCTCCAGAGATCCCTGCAGGATCAGTCTCCCGACAGCCATGAAATGGAATAACAACGGGAGCCTCGCAGCTCCAGGTAGAACGGCAGGGAGACCCTTGCACTCCACGCACTAGAGCAAATGAAACACTGAGACAAAGAAGAAGGACATGTCCACTCTTCCATAACAAAATGACCCAACCCAAGACGGGAGGGAAGAAAACATCGCCACCACAAAAAGAAAGCGATTAGGCTACAAAAGTCGTCATCCGGAGATACCGCAAGTGAAGACGCAAATCGTCCACTATTCAGATACTAAACCTCCGGAAATCAATCACATCCCCAGACTTACAAAGGAATTGGAACCCGTGGTTCCAAGTCCTCAGGGACCCTAAAAACCACGATGACGTCTGAAAAAGTCAGTCACGCATCTCAAGCAATATCGCCAGAAAAAAACAACTTAGATCGGAGCACACAACCTTCCTACCAGAAGCGTTGGATCTATGCCCCATGCCCCAACTTCATTGTAGAAATTAATCCATAACACTAGGCCTTAAGAGACACTGTTTTTTTTGTTTGTTTTTTAAAGCAAAGGGTGACATGAACCCATGAAACAGTAGACAGCGCCTGACCAGTACCTGCCTGGTACAAGAGCACCCCAGATCTGTCTAAGGACCAAGAAAAATCGTCCCGAAGGCTCGATAATATGAACTAGAAAATAACCTCGGACTTAAGCAAGTGCGCAACTTCCGAGGAAGTGCCCAATGCGACCACAAAATCGGAAGTATCGGTTCCAGAGAAAGAACGTTCTCAACGAAAGTTATATCAGCCATGAGCTTTATACAAATTAAATCAAATAATCCTATCAGGATCTAAATTAAAAGTAAGGGCGCATTCGCGGGTGAAAACCCAAAGGAAAAAAAGTATACGCCCCACCGGACCAGTCGATCAGAAGGCACCCTTCACCCAAGCTCAGAACCAGAACCGATACATAAAATAAAGAAAAAACAGAGACAAGGAGATTAGCTTCATCCCCAACTATCTATCCAGGTTGCCATCCGGCATCTAAGGCCTCAAATCCCTCGGCCCACTAGGACCGGGATCCTCCAGCAATGCCAAAACATGTCTTAGTAGGACACAAAGATGTGCCAACCTATAGCGGAAGGCAAAATTATCCCTTGCCGGATCGACAAACGACTCCAGCCCCAAGGTTGGGGCCCCTGACGCCTCAGAGGCCTCCGGTTCCCCAGGAGACCGAACTGGGGAAGCGGGGGCCCTGGTTGACAGAACACGGACAGTATCTTAGAAAGATTTTACTTGGGAGATACAATTGCGCCAAGGCCGTAGATATGGCCATGCGGAACCGTGCCGTAACCTCTGGAGGAAACAGACCACCCACCGGAGAGGGAGTAAAGACCAAAGGGACACCTGCATGCGTAGCAAAGGGAGTTTCTGGGACACGCGCCTCACAGGACCTAGCATCCTCGGGTGCCGATGGCTCAACGCAATCTGAGGACCCTGAATCGGGAGAAGAGAGTACTCTGGAATGGCAATCGGAACATAACTGATGGGCATGGATAACCCGGGCCATTTCATATTCATCACAAGACGCATTCTCCGCATCAGAGACATCCATGTCTAAATAGTCAGAATCCTCCATCATGAGATTAGAAAAATGACAAACGGTAACTGACACCTTTTTTTATACCCTCAATGGCTGGGGCATTTACCACCTCCTGTGAACCAGACAACCCACGAAAAGACTCTCTCTGTCGCCACACGGTCAGCATACGGAAGTGAAAAAGCAACGTAACCGCACCTGGTCAGGAGGTGCATCGTGCAAGTCATAAAATAGCGCGCAAATCCAAAGATCGTGCCAAATGACGATAAGGTTGTTAATGTTACGAAAAGCCATGAGCCTAAAGTATTACTACACATCAGCAGATAGAACCACATAACAAATATGATTAAAGTCCCCCCCTGTTCAATAACCCCCCTTAGGGGATATTAACCCATGATTCCTTATTTTAAGATAAAAGGAGTCCCACTGGGACCCTACCTTTACGTTAACATCACATTCACATAATAAATAAACATGAAACGATCTTATCGGAATCTACGCCGTGGAACAGGAACACAGCCCTTCAAGTGTGACAGATAGTAGCCCCGCTTCTGACATGGACTTGAGTGAACAAAGGCAGGCAGCGAAACTTGTCAACGCTGATTGCCAAGGAGCTGTTAATACGAGTCGGGATGGTTTCGGAGAAAAACTCTCCCTGCATCTCCGGACTCTAACTTTCATCCATGCTCTCACTGAGAGGCTGACAGGACTACTTAAAACTCCAGTCCCATTTTGAAGAGTACTACCCTCCATAAGAGACTTATCTCAAACTTCTGAAACTTCTCTGTCAACCTCCTGTGACAAAAGGCAAAGAATGACTGGGGGATCAGGGGAGTGGGGGAGGTATTTGAAGCCTTTGGCTGGGGTGTCTTTGCCTCCTCCTGGTGGCCAGGTTCTGAATTCCCAAAAGTAATGAATGCAGCTGTGGACTCTTCCTGTTTAAGAAGAAAATGTTGGCCACATTAAAGGGACACTGAACCCATTTTTTTTCTTTTGTGATTCAGATAGAGCATGATATTTTAAGCAACTTTCTAATTTACTCCTATTATGAAATTTCTTCATTTTCTTGGTATCTTTATTTGAAATGCAAGAATTTAAGTTTAGATGCCGGCCCATTTTTGGTGAACAATCTGGGTTGTTCTTGCTGATTGGTGGATAAATTCATCCACCAATAAAAAAATGCTGTCCAGAGTTTTGAACCAAAAAAGTCTAGATGCCTTCTTTTTCAAATAAAGATAGCAAGAGAACTAAGAAAAATTTATAATAGGAGTAAATTAGAAAGTTGCTTAAAATTTCATGCTCTATCTGAATCATGAAAGAAAAAAATTGGGTTCAGTGTCCCTTTAAGATTATCTGGCAAACCTTTTTACCCACCACTTGTAATACAAGATTGTGCTCTATTCTTAGCGCAGTCTAACACTCGGGATAACACTATTGGTTGTGCTTTACTTGTAATCTAGCCCTAAATGTTTAGAAATGGGGCTTCCATGATAGGTAAATCTAAACAAAAATATAACCATATTGTAAAAAATAGTACAACTTGAGCTACACACTAAATTGTGTCTGCTGTGTAATCATCTGAACAAATATAACTGTACTTGAGACAAAATGTTACTTATATTCAGTTATCACCTGTAGTTGTATTTATAGGAACTTCATGCTCCTCAGTCTTCACCTGATCACACGTATACGGTTCTACTCTGTGCTCAACCGCTGAGCCATCTGAAAGCGTCACAGCCTTATGACCTGCACAGTGAGAATACACATGTATGTATAAGTTATTTATATTGCATGTGGGATGTATTAATTTTGTTGTCATTATATATAAATACAATCATTTGATGACCTAGTAATTACTATGTGTACATAAGAGAATTATTTAGTAGACTATCACACTTGCTGTGAACACTCACCTTTAACTCACATACATCACACACAATATATCTGAACACTCACCTGTAACCCACGTACCTCACACACAATATATGTTAGCACTCACCTGTAACTCACACACAATATATGTGCACACTCACTTGTAACCCACATACCTCACACACAATATATGTGCACACTGACCTGTAACTCACATACCTCACACACAATATATGTGCACACTCACTTGTAACCCACATACCTCACACACAATATATGTGCACACTCACCTGTAACTCACATACCTCACACACAATATATGTGCACACTCACTTGTAACCCACATACCTCACACACAATATATGTGCACACTCACCTGTAACTCACATATGTCACACACAATATATGTGCACACTCACCTGTAACCCACGTACCTCACACACACAATATATGTACACACTCACCTGTAACTCACATACCTCACACACAATATATGTGCACACTCACCTGTAACCCACATACCTCACACACAATATATGTGCACACTCACCTGTAACTCACGTACCTCACACACAATATATGTGCACACTCAACTGTAACTCACATACCTCACACACAATATATGTGCACACTCACCTGTAACCCACGTACCTCACACACAATATATGTGCACACTCACCTGTATCTCACATACCTCACACACAATATATGTGCACACTCACCTGTAACCCACGTACCTCACACACACAATATATGTACACACTCACCTGTAACTCACATACCTCACACACAATATATGTGCACACTACCATTTAACTCTAAGATTTAGACAAAATTTGAACAAGGTTTGAGGCAAGCTAAATATTTTTATTTCAAAATCAATCTTTTGCACTTAATATTCTGCAATCTTTTCAGGACTGCTTTTCATTTTTATATAGGCCCCTCTCTCATTTCCTCTCCTTACCTTAGCTCTCATGAACTACTTTCTATTTTAAAAACATAAATTATGCTTACCAGATAATTTCCTTTCCTTCTGTGTACGGAGAGTCCACGGCTTCATTCCTTACTTGTGGGAAATACTGAACCTGGCCACCAGGAGGAGGCAAAGACACCACAGCCAAAGGCTTAAATACTCATTCCACTTCTCTCACACCTAGGGTTGCCACCTCAGCCATGTTTTCCTGGACACTTATGAGTTATACATGCTACAGGGTGTGCAGAGAGAAACACGAATAGTGCTGTTCAGTGTCACTATTTGTGTGCTGTCCAGGGTTCAAATTCATGTTCCTACCTGCACACCCTGCAGAATGTGTAACTCATAAGTGTCCAGGAAAACATGGCTGAGGTGGCAACTTTACTCACACCCCAGTCATTCTGCCAAGGGAATAAGGAACAGTAGGAGAAATATCAGGGTATAAATGGTGCCAGAAGAGAAAAACATAATTTAGGTCCGCCCATTGGAGTACATTATCTGGTAAGCATAATTGATGTTTTCCTTCTTAATATAAGGAGAGTCCACGGCTTCATTCCTTACTTGTGGGAAAATTATACCCAAGCTCTAGAGGACACTGAATGATAACGAGAGGGTCAAAAAGAGAGGCAGACCCTATTCTGAGGGCACCACCGCCTGCAAAACCTTTCTCCTTAAAACCTGCTTCAGCCGAAGCAAAAACATAAAACTTGTAGAATTTAGAAAAAGTATGTAAGGAGGACCAGATAGCCGCCTTACAAATTTGATCCATAGAGGCCTCGTTCTTAAAGGCCCACGAGGAAGCCACTGCTCTAGTAGAATGAGCCATAATCCTCTGAGGAGGTATATGTCCCGCTGTCTCGTAAGCTAAGCAGATAACACTCCTTAACCAAAAAGATAAGGAAGTCGAAGAAGTCTTCTGGCCCCTATGCTTTCCAGAAAAGACAACAAATAAGAAATAAGTCTGTCTAAAATCCTTAGTAGCCTGAAGATAGAACTTCAAAGCTCGAACCACATCCAAATTATGAAGCAAACGTTCCTTCGAAGAAGGAGGATTGGGACATAAGGAAGGAACCACAATCTCTTGATTGATGTTGCGGTCAGACACAACCTTAGGAAGAAAACCTAAGCTGGTACGTAGGACAGAATGGAAAACCAGATAAAGAAAGTTCACATTGTAAGGCAGCAATCTCAGATACTCTGCGCACTGAAGCAATAGCCAGCAGAAAGAGAACCTTCCAGGACAACAACTTAATGTCAACTGCATACATAGGCTCAAACGGAGCCCGTTGCAAAACTCTAAGAACAAGATTTAAACTCCAAGGAGGAGAATTAGATCTAAACACAGGTCTGATCCTAATTAGAGCCTTGACAAAAGACTGAACATCAGGAAGCTCTGCGAGCCTCTTGTGCAGTAAAACAGACAGGGCCGGGAGATTTGCAAGAGGGAGGAGACAGGCGGCAAGCCACGTTGAGGCATCCGTCTGAAGCTGATCCAGCCTTGCACCTGTGACGGAGGACGCCAATAATCGCGCCAGGAAGCTTGTGTGACTCAGGCAGGCAAGGAAGTTAAGAGAAGATCCACCCGGAGCTCCCGTAAGCGATGTTCCATCTAGTTTGCCAAGGAAGCTTGGCCAGCTTTCTCCCAGGGGCCGTTGTTGAAGCAATATCTGTTATACCTGTTGAGAACCAGCTCCCCCTCCCACCGGTGCTGCGTGAGGGGGTTCAGTTATCTCTTCCTAACAGCGGCCGAGTCTGCTGCCTAAAGAGCCGGAGAGGCTGTGCCGAGGTCCGGATACAGATTTTAGTATTGGCAGCTCTCCCCCCTCCCACTGGTTCTGCGTGAGGGGGGACTTATCTTAAGTTCCCACCGGAAAAGTTGGCACTTCTTGGAGAAGCATTCTCTTCAGCCTGGAGGTCTTGAGGTTAACCGAGAGGTGGTAAGCGGCTGGTAGTCTACCCTCCGGCGTTCTACATTCTGTGTGGTGTAAGCAAGCTGATTACCCCCCTGGCCATCTCCTGTTTATGCTGTTTATATGGCTATTAAGGTGTAAAGAGGGTGCTTTAAATATCTTCTTCCCATGATGAATGTGGCATGAATAAAAACTCTCCCTACCAAAAGAAGAGCCATTAGATGTGTGTTTAGAGCATTAGACTAAATCACAGTATCAGGAGCCAATCAATTATGAGCCGCACTGAAGTTTTCACAACACAGCAAATAAGATCTACTTTTTAACATTGTGGCCTTTGTATGTTAGACTTTCACGTCACATTTGCTATCTAAAGGGGAGATACCAGCGCTGTAACATTTTTTGGCTAGGAGCTCTTAAGGAGAGAGGAGGGAGGAAAAGAAAAGATTAAGAGTCAGTACTATCATCTATCCTGGGATTAAGGTGTACGTGGTTGGTTTGCAGAAACACTCCCCCGACATTGTTATTGTCTGAAAAGGACTTACTTTATCTCACATATGAGAGGGTACTTAAGTAACTGTTATTGTTGTGTGAGGGTCCTGTTTTAATAATTACCTCCGCGCAATCTCTTGGATGTATCTGGCTATTTAAGATACCCGAATCTACATACTGTTGATCTCATAATCTTTTACTAAAATCTATTATTATTAACTAGGGATCAAAGTATATATCTATAGAGGGTATGCTCCCACAATGCAGAGACGCTCTCCTGGTTTTGTCAAAGTATGAAGAGGACTCTCTTTTCTTTATATCTTTAGGAGGTCTCAATTGCTATCTAGTTATATACTAGGGGTTTGATCTAATAAACATCTTTGCATAGTCTCTTGGGTGTACATGGGTACTTAAACTCGTCAAAATCTATAAGAGTTGATCCTACAATTATTGTTTAAAATCACTTTTTATTATATAAGTGAATGTGAATGTTGCTGGGAAATACTGTTTAAAACTGTAGGTATTCACTGTATACATATTGTTTATGTTAACCTTTGTCCTGCCAGGTAATCATAGTTTGACATCATTGTAATCTCTATACTGTCTTATTGTCCTGATTGCACCTGATTCTATTTGATCTCGGTAGTTAAAGGGACACTGAACCCAAATTTTTTCTTTCGTGATTCAGATAGAGCATGCAATTGTAAGCAACTTTCTAATTTACTCCTATTATCAATTTTTGTTTGTTCACTTGCTATCTTTATTTGAAAAAGAAGGCATCTAAGCTTCTTTTTTGGTTCAGTACTCTGGATAGCACTTTTTTATTGGTGGATGAATTTATCCACCAATCAGCAAGAACAACCCAGGTTGTTCACAAAAAATGAGCCGGCATCTAAACTTACATTTTTCTATTTCAAATAAAGATACAAAGAGAATGAAGAAAATTTGATAAAAGGAGTAAATTAGAAAGTTGCCTAAAATTGCATGCTCTATCTGAATCATGAAAGAAAAAAATTGGGTTCAAGTGTCCCTTTAACCCCTTAAGGACCACAGCACTTTTCCATTTTCTGTCCGTTTGGGACCAAGGCTATTTTTACATTTCTGCAGTGTTTGTGTTTAGCTATAATTTTCATCTTACTCATTTACTGTACCCACACATATTATATACCGTTTTTCTCGTCATTAAATGGACTTTCTAAAGATACCATTATTTTCATCATATCTTATAATTTACTATAAAAAAATTATAAAATATTAGGAAAAAATGGAAAAAAACACACTTTTTCTAACTTTGAACCCCAAAATCTGTTACACATCTACAACTACCAAAAAACACCCATGCTAAATAGTTTCTAAATTTTGTCCTGAGTTTAGAAATACCCAATGTTTACATGTTCTTTGGTTTTTTTTTGCAAGTTATAGGGAAATAAATACAAGTAGCACTTTGCTATTTCCAAACCACTTTTTTTCAAAATTAGCGCTAGTTACATTGGGACACTGATATCTTTCAGGAATACCTGAATATCCCTTGACATGTATATATTTTTTTTTAGAAGACATCCCAAAGTATTGATCTAGGCCCATTTTAGTATATTTCATGCAACCATCTCACTACCAAATGCGATCAGATAAAAAAAATTGTTCACTTTTTCACAAATTGTTTCACAAACTTTAGGTTTCTCACTGAAATTATTTACAAAAAACTTGTGCAATTATGGCATAAATGGTTGTAAATGCTTCTCTGGGATCCCCTTTGTCAGAAATAGCAGACATATATGGCTTTGGCATTGCTTTTTGGTATTTAGAAGGCCGCTAAATGCCACTGCGCACCACACGTGTATTATGCCCAGCATTGAAGGGGTTAATTAGGGAGCTTGTAGGGTTAATTTTAGCTTTAGTATAATGTAGTAGACAACCCAAAGTATTGATCTAGGTCCATTTTGGTATATTTCATGCCACCATTTCACCGCCAAATGCGAACAAATAAAAAAAAGCGTTACATATTTCACAATTTTAGGTTTCTCACTGAAATTATTTACAAACAGCTTGTGCAATTATAGCATAAATTGTTGTAAAAGCTTCTCTGGGATCCCCTTTGTTCAGAAATAGCAGACATATATGGCTTTGGCTTTGCTTTTTGGTAATTAGAAGGCCGCTAAATGCCACTGCGCACCACACGTGTATAATGCCCAGCATTGAAGGGGTTAATTAGGGAGCTTGTAGGGTTAATTTTAGCTTTTGTGTAGGTATCAACCTCCCACATGACACATCACACCCCCTGATCCCTCCCAAACAGCTCTCTTCCCTCCCCCACCCCACAATTGTCCCCGCCATCTTAAGTACTGGCAGTAAGTCTGCCAGTACTAAAATAAGAGTTTTTTGGGGATTTAAAAAAAATAATAATAATAATAATTCTGCTCTGTAGGATCCCCCCTTAGCCCCCAACCTCCCTGATCCCCCCCAAACAGCTCTCTAACCCCCCTCTCTGCCTTATTATGCGCCATATTGGGTACTGGCAGCTGTCTGCCAGTACCCAGTTTGAAATCAAATGTTTTTTATCAAATGTTTTATTTTATTATTTTAAAACTACTATTTTCTGTAGTGTAGCTGCCCCCCTCAACCCCCAACCTCCCACCCTCCCAGATCCTTAAAATGTATAATGTTCCCACCCTCTCTCCCACCAAGTACCACCTTACTTGTTGTTCCATAGTGTAGGGTTCCCACTCCCGCGCACGCGCGCGCACTCGATCCCGCCCCCCTTCCCACTGATGGCCACCCACCCGCCTCCCTGGATCAGCTCCCACCCACCAACGAACATAGCTATCGATGGCTGATGCAGAGAGGGCCACAGGGTGGCTCTCTCTGCATCGGACGGCTAAAAAATGTTATAGCAGGATGCCTCAATATCGAGGCATCACTGCTATAACATGAAAGCAGTTGGAAGTGATCAGGATCGCTTCCACTGCTTTCAAAGACCAACGACGTACGGGGTACGTCCTTGGTCATTAACTGCATTTTTTTGCAGGACGTACCCCATACGTCGTTGGTCGTTAAGGGGTTAAGCAGGGTTCCTGAAGCTTAGAAATTATCATTATTGTTTTCTTTTCAAGGTGCGCTATTTGTTACTTGGTTCAATGATATCTGCCTTTACAATCTAGTTACACACGCAGTCTGACTATTTTTGGGAAAAGGACATCACGGCCACAGAAGCAAATTATATCTTGACACTTAATCCCTGAGTGGGATTACCTACTATTTCCTCTGTCTTGGCCGCCCTCCCTCTGTTAGGAACCCACGCATGGACTTAGTTCACCCATCGATCACATCGTCTCCCTAAGCACTTTGCACTTCCTTATTCCCTCTCTCCCTCCCCCTTTTTTTGTTTTCTTTTTCTCTTGTCCCCTTCTCTTTCCTGTCACTTATACACTTAATCACTCCCTTTTGGCCCTTCTTTTTTTTTTTCACTATTCACTACATGTATGGACACATTTTTAACTTCACCTATCCACAGTAAAATCACTTATCCCGCCATGGCTTCCAGACCTAGAGAAAGGAAGACCAAAAATTCTTCTGAGACCCTTGTTGAATAACATTCTGAACCAGCAACTAATATAAGACACAATGGCCTCTAGTTATCAAGCCGTCTACTTACCTGCCTTCGCCGGCCCCAATACGCCCGCCTAAACTTGCCTCACATCGCCGCCGCGGACCTGAATACGCTCGCCAAAGTTATGAAAAAAGCTGTCAAAAAGCCGCGCACCAAGTACGGGGCGATGAGCAGCGGACTGTGATAGTTATCACTCATCCGATCTCGCTGCTCTTCGGCTTTTTCCCAGCTTTATTGATAAGCTGTCACTAAGCACCCACACTAAACTACTCTGTTCTACCCCCTATACCGGCGCCCCCGGAGCCCCCCGCAACTAAACAAAGTTATTAACCCCAAAACCGCTGCTCCTAGACCCTGCCGCAACTATAATATATTAACCCCTAAACCGCCACTCCCGGACCCCGCCGCCACCTACATAATATCTATTAACCCCTATCCTGCCCCCCCTATACCGCCGCCACCTATAATAAATTTATTAACCCCTATCCTGTTGATCCCGGACCCCGCCTTAACTAAATAAATTGTTAAACCCCTAAACCGCCGCTCCCGGACCCCGCCGCCACCTATATTAAACTTATTAACCCCTAATCTGCCCCCCCTACACCGTCGCCACCTATAATAAATTTATCAACCCCTATCCTGCCCCCCCTACACCGCCGCAACATATAATACAATTATAAACCTCTAAACCTAAGTCTAACACTAACCCTAACACCCCCCTAACTTAAATATTAATTAAATAAATCTAAATAAATATTACTCTTATTAAATTAATTATTCCTATTTAAAACTAAATACTTACCTGTAAAATAAGCCCTAAGATAGCTACAATGTAATTAATAATTACATTGTAGCTATTTTAGGATTTATATTTATTTTACAGGTAACTTTGTATTTATTTTAACTAGGTACAATAGCTATTAAATAGTTATTAACTATTTAATAACGACCTAGCTAAAAGAAATACAAAATTAGCTGTGAAATAAATCCTAACCTAAGTTACAATTAAAAATAACACTACACTATCATTAAATAAATTAAATTAATTAACTACAATTACCTACAATTAAATACAATTAAATAAACTAACTAAAGTACAAAAAATAAAAAATAAAAATTACAAAAAATAAAAAAAGATTAAAAGATTTTTAAGCTAATTACACCTAAGCTAAGACCCCTAATAAAATAACAAAGCCCCCCAAAATAAAAAAATGCCCTACCCTATTCTAAATTACAAAAGTTAACAGCTCTTTTACCAGCCCTTAAAAGGGCCTTTTGCAGGGCATGTCCCTAAGTAATCAGCTCTTTTGCATGTTAAAAAAAATACAACCCCCCCCAACATTAAAACCCACCACCCATATACCCCTACTCTAACCCACCCAAACCCCCCTTAAAAAAACCTAACACTAACCCCCTGAAGATCTCCCTACCTTGAGTTGTCTTCAGCCAGCCGACCACCGATGGAACAGAAGAGGACATCCGCAGCGGCTGAAGTCATCATCCAAGGGGCGCTGAAGAGGTCTTCCATCCGATAGAAGTCTTCATCCATGCGGCGTCTTCAATCTTCATCCATCCGGAGTGGAGTCTTCTTCAAACGAGCCGATGCGGAGCCATCCTCTTCCAACAACGCCTACCCGATGAATGGATATTCCTTTAAGTGACGTCATCCAAGATGGCGTCCCTTGAATTCCGATTGGCTGATAGAATCCTATCAGCCAATCGGAATTAAGGTAGGAAAAATCTGATTGGCTGATTGAATCAGCCAATCAGATTCAAGTTCAATCGGATTGGCTGATCCAATCAGCCAATCAGATTGAGATTGCATTCTATTGGCTGTTCCGATCAGCCAATAGAATGCAAGCTCAATCTGATTGGCTGATTGGATCAGCCAATTCGATTGAACTTGAATTTGATTGGCTGATTCAATCAGCCAATCAGATTTTTCCTACCTTAATTCCGATTGGCTGATAGAATCCCATCAGCCAATCGGAATTCGAGGGACGCCATCTTGGATGACGTCACTTAAAGGAACATTCATTCGTCGGGGAAGGAGGATGTTCCGCGCCGGAGGTCTTGAAGATGGAGCCGCTCCTCGTCGGATGGATGAAGATAGAAGATGCCGCTTGGATGAAGATGTCTGCCGGTCCGGATGTCCTCTTCTGCCCGGATAGGATGAAGACTTCTGCCGGTCTGGATGTCCTCTTCTGCCCCATCGGATGAAGACTTCGGCCCGGTTGGGTGAAGACGACTCAAGGTAGGGAGATCTTCGGGGGGGGGGGGTAGTGTTAGGTTTATTTAAGGGGGGGTTTGGGTTAGAGTAGGGGTATGTGGGTGGTGGGTTTTAATGTTGGGGGGGTTGTACTTTTTTATATGCAAAAGAGCTGATTACTTAGGGGCATGCCCCGCAAAAGGCCCTTTTAAGGGCTGGTAAAAAAGAGCTGTTAACATTTGTAATTTAGAATAGGGTAAGGCATTTTTTATTTTGGGGGGCTTTGTTATTTTACTAGCGGGCTTAGATTAGGTGTAATTAGCTTAAAAATCTTGTAATCTTTTTTTATTTTTTGTAACTTAGTTTTTTTTATTTTTTGTACTTTAGTTAGTTTATTTAATTGTATTTAATTGTAGGTAATTGTAGTTAATTTAATTTATTTAATGATAGTGTAGTGTTAGGTTTAATTGTAACTTAGGTTAGGATTTATTTCACAGCTAATTTTGTATTTCTTTTAGCTAGGTAGTTATTAAATAGTTAATAACTATTTAATAACTATTGTACCTAGTTAAAATAAATACAAAGTTACCTGTAAAATAAATATAAATCCTAAAATAGCTACAATATAATTATTAGTAATATTGTAGCTATATTAGGTTTATTTTATAGGTAAGTATTTAGTTTTAAATAGGAATAATTTAATAAGAGTAATAATTATTTAATTAATATTTAAGTTAGGGGGGTGTTAGGGTTAGTGTTAGACTTAGGTTTAGGGGTTAATAATTTTATTATAGGTTGCGGCGGTGTAGGGGGGGCAGGATAGGGGTTAATAAATTTATTATAGGTGGCGACGGTGTAGGGGGGGCAGATTAAGGGTTAATAAGTTTAATATAGGTGGCGGCGGGGTCCTGGAGCGGCGGTTTAGGGGTTAAACAATTTATTTAGTTGCAGCGGGGTCCGGGATCCGCAGGATAGGAGTTAATAAATTTATTATAGGTGGCGGCGGCATGGGGGGGGACAGGATAGGGGTTAATAGGTATTATGTAGGTAGCGGCGGGGTCCGTGAGCGGCGGTTTAGGGGTTCACATATTTAATATAGTTGCGGCGGGGTCCGGGAGCGGCAGTTTAGGGGGTAATGCATTTATTTAGTTGCTGCGGTGTAGGGGGGCAGATTAGGGGTGTTTAGACTCAGGGTACATGTTAGGGTGTTAGGTGTAGACAGCTCCCATAGGAATCAATGAGATGTCGGGCAGCAGCGAACATGAACTTTCGCTATGGTCAGACTCCCATTGATTCCTATGGGATCCGCCGCCTCCAGGGCGGCGGATTGAAAACCAGGTAAGCTAGGCCGGAAAAGTGCCGAGCGTACCTGCTAGTTTTTTGCTAACTCCCAAAAGTAGTCAGATTGTGCCGAACTTGCGTTCTGAACATCTGGACTGACATAAGAATTGATCTGTGTTGGACTGAGTCCAGCGGATCGAAGCTTACGTCACTTTATTCTACTTTTGCCGGTGTGTAGGGCTTGATAACTTAGGTGAATCAGCCTCGCCACAAATACGCTGCGGAATTCCAGCGTATTTGAGGTTGACGGCTTGATAACTAGATGCCAATGAGTTAACTGACCCACAAACTTTAGTTAATGACATTTTAGAAGCCCTAACCCTAAGTTTGAGTCACTTAAAACAGAAATCAAACAAGATTTGGTTAACCTTTCTAATGAGGCTAGGCAGTTTTCCAAAAGAATTCAAGAAGTTGAGCAAAGGGGGTCTGATCTAGAGGATCTTACAGATGCACAGAACACTAAGATACAGACGAATCATGTTTCTCTGACAAAATTACAGAATAAACTTGAAGATTTAGAAAATCGTTCAAGGAGAAATAATGTAAGGATTATTGGGGTCCCAGAAACGAAACAGTACTCAGATTTAATGAAATTTACCGCTGAGATACTCCCACAGCTTTTGAATTTTTCTCAGGCCTTGTTACCTTTAGCTATGGAAAGAGCACACAGATTGGGGAGACCTCCTTCAGCAGATGGCCCCGCTATGAGACCAAGGCCTATAATTGTGAGATTCCTAAATTTTCAGGATAAAGTTAAGATTTTACAGGCATTTCGTAAAAATGCACCTATCTTTTTAAATGAGAGTAAAATATTGCTATTCCAAGACTTCTAGTTAGAAACATCTATGAAATGGAAGGAGCTCTCCCCAATCTGTGGTAGGTTGATTAAAGGGACACTGAACCCAAATTTTTTCTTTCGTGATTCAGATAGAGCATGCAATTTTTTTTTTTTTTTATAATATCATTTTTATTAGGGAAAGCAAAAACAGAACGCACAGAGGACACATAGATTCAATGTACAGTTTACAATTAGTAGGCAAGATTACAGTATATAACAATAGCAGGAGTAAACACAATCATGAGGAGTGCTATTCTCTGATACATATTGACATTTCCGCCAGTCATTGATCTACGAGTGGATATAAAAGTTACCTCTGTACGTGTCTGCCATCCCCAGACATTTTAATGTTTTTAAACCAAAACGTTTCTAAATACACTAACTCAATAACTAAATGAAAAAAAAAAAAAAAAAAAAAAAGAAAGAATAAACTAAACTACTACTAAACCACTTAGGGGCCCTACTGTGGGGCCGGTCGAGGTCGAGGCCTGGCAGAGGGGGGAAAAAAAAAAAAAAAAAAAAAAAAAAAAAAAAGAGGGGGGGGGGGGGGGGAAGGGGGAAAGAGGAGGTAGGTGGTGTAAAGGGGCAAGCGCGGTGCGTTGGAGGATGAGATGCGGGTGTGTGTGGAGCACAATGCAGGGCCCAAAGCTAAGCCATTAACCATGCTCCTGAAGCAGGTGGGCCCATTCACCCCTTAAAGTACTTTCCATAAAAATCACAGAGTCTTTAAATGGCTTGAGAATGAGCCTCTGTATTTCCAGTTCAAAGGTGAGGATTAATCTGCGCCACTTGCGTAAGAATAGGCTCAATCTGTTCTGTACATCTATCCTGACGTCCATTTGCTCAATGAATAATTGGGATTGTAAAAGGTTCTTAAAGCCTTTAAATGAGGGGCCAATTTTTTTTATCCAGTGTTTCAATATGTGTTTCCTAGCCACAAGCATGATTAAGCTCAGTACTGAGTCATGTTGTTTGTGCCGGTCATCCCAGCACAGGAATATGATAGTTTCGGGGCGTATCTCAAGCTGTATCTGGAGTTTTTGTTTCAGCCAAAATTGGATTTTACCCCAATATTGCCTGATCGGAGGGCAATCCCATACATAGTGGAGGAGATTAGGGTTATCTAGTGAGCATTTAGAGCATTTATTTGTGTGGGTGGGAATCCACTTGGCCATGACTCTGGGTGTGAAGTATGCCCTATGTAAGAAGCGTACTTGTGATTCTCTAAGCATGGCTGATAGAGTTGCTTTCCTGGTTTTCTCCATACTATTCTTAATCTCCACCCACGTGGTCTCTCCCAGTCCCTCTCTAATCCAGCCTGTCTGTATAGATGGTTGTAACTTTGGGAGGTGATGTTGCAATATGATTTGATATATTTCTGAGAGAGAAAACCTGCCCATGGCATATAGTGATTGAGTGAGACGGAAAGGGGATCCTTCCCAAAAATCTGTTGTGTCTCTGACCAGTGTTCCAGCATAGTGACGTATCTGGAGGAATGCATAGAAGTGAGTTCTTGGCAGGCCATAGTCCCTCTGTAGGGCCCCAAATGTCATGAAAGTTTTTGTTAGCGGATCAAAGAGAGGCTTGAGAGACTTTATTCCCTTCGCCTCCCAAATCCTGAAAGGCAGGGTATCAGATCCTGTTGGAAAATCTGGGTTTCTCCTGATAGGGAGATAAGGCGAAGCGTGGCAGGTTTTGCCTAGATATTTGTGGGCAAGAAGCCAGGCCTTCAAGGGGTCGCTGAATAGAGCGTTGAGACCCAAGTTCTTCAAGGCCTTCGTGTTTGCAAGATGCGGAAGGTAGGCCAGGGATATGTCCCCCAGCACTGCCTGCTCCAGATCTGGACGACAAAAGTGATGGGTGCCTACCTGCCAATCCACTACCAGACGGATCAGAGCGGCCCAGTTGTAAAGCCGAAAATCAGGGAGTGCTAGGCCTCCATTAAGGAATGTCATATTAAGTTTTTCCCTCGAGATCCGTGATTTTTTCCCTTGCCAGATGAACTCTCGTGTTGAGAGCATGCAATTTTAAGCAAATTTCTAATTTACTCCTATTATCAATTTTTCTTTGTTCTCTTGCTATATTTATTTGAAAAAGAAGGCATCTAAGCATTTTTTTTTTTGGTTCAGAACTCTGGACAGCACTTTTTTATTGGTGGATGAATGTATCCACCAATCAGCAAGAACAACCCAGGTTGTTCAACAAAAATGGGCCTGCATCTAAACTTACATTCTTGCATTTCAAATAAAGATACCAAGAGAATGAAGAAAATTTGATGATAGGAGTAAATTAGAAAACATAATTTATGCTTACCTGATAAATTCCTTTCTCCTGTAGTGTAGTCAGTCCACGGGTCATCATTACTTATGGGATATTAACTCCTCCCCAACAGGAAGTGCAAGAGGATCACCCAAGCAGAGCTGCTATATAGCTCCTCCCCTCTACGTCACACCCAGTCATTCGACCGAGAACCAAACGAGAAAGGAGAAACTATAGGGTGCAGTGGTGACTGGAGTATAATTAAAAAATTTAGACCTGCCTTAAAAAACAGGGCGGGCCGTGGACTGACTACACTACAGGAGAAAGGAATTTATCAGGTAAGCATAAATTATGTTTTCTCCTGTTAAGTGTAGTCAGTCCACGGGTCATCATTACTTATGGGATACCAATACCAAAGCTAAGTACACGGATGACGGGAGGGACAGGCAGGATCTCTATACGGAAGGAACCACTGCCTGAAGAACCTCTCTCCCAAAAACAGCCTCCGAAGAAGCAAAAGTGTCAAATTTGGAAAATTTGGAAAAAGTATGAAGAGAAGACCAAGTTGCAGCCTTGCAAATCTGTTCAACAGAGGCCTCGTTCTTAAAGGCCCAAGTGGAAGCCACAGCTCTAGTAGAATGAGCTGTAATCCTTTCAGGAGGTTGCTATCCAGCAGTCTCATAGGCTAAACGTATTATGCTACGAAGCCAAAAGGATAGAGAGGTAGCAGATGCTTTTTGACCTCTCCTCTGTCCAGAATAAACGACAAACAGGGAAGAAGTTTGTCGAAAATCTTTAGTTGCCTGTAAATAAAATTTCAGGGCACGGACTACATCTAGATTGTGCAGAAGTCGTTCCTTCTTTGAAGAAGGGTTAGGACACAATGATGGAACAACAATCTCTTGATTGATATTCTTGTTAGTGACTACCTTAGGTAAGAACCCAGGTTTGGTACACAGAACTACCTTATCTGAATGAAAAATCAGATACGGAGAATCACAATGTAAGGCTGATAATTCAGAGATTCTACGAGCCGAGGAAATAGCCATTAAAAACAGAACTTTCCAAGATAACAGCTTGATATCAATGGAGTGAAGGGGTTCAAACGGAACACCCTGTAAAACGTTAAGAACTAAGTTTAAGCTCCACGGCGGAGCAACAGATTTAAACACAGGCTTAATCCTGGCCAAAGCCTGACAAAAAGCCTGAACGTCTGGAACTTCTGACAGACGCTTGTGTAAAAGGATGGACAGAGCTGAGATCTGTCCCTTTAACGAACTAGCAGATAAACCCTTTTCTAAACCTTCTTGTAGAAAAGACAATATCCTAGGAATCCTAACCTTACTCCATGAGTAACCCTTGGATTCGCACCAGTGTAAGTATTTACGCCATATCTTATGGTAAATTTTCCTGGTAACAGGTTTCCTAGCCTGTATTAAGGTATCAATTACTGGCTCTGAAAATCCACGCTTTGATAAAATTAAGCGTTCAATTTCCATGCAGTCAGCTTCAGAGAAATTAGGTTTTGATGTTTGAAAGGACCCTGAATTAGAAGGTCCTGTCTCAGAGGCAGAGACCAAGGTGGACAGGATGACATGTCCACTAGATCTGCATACCAGGTCCTGCGTGGCCACGCAGGCGCTATTAGAATCACTGATGCTTTCTCCTGTTTGATCCTTGCAATCAAACGAGGAAGCATCGGGAAGGGTGGAAACACATAAGCCATCCTGAAGGTCCAAGGTGCTGTCAAGGCATCTATCAGGACCGCTCCCGGGTCCCTGGACCTGGACCCGTAGCGAGGAAGCTTGGCGTTCCGGCGAGACGCCATGAGATCCATATCTGGTTTGCCCCAACGTTGAAGTATTTGGGCAAAGACCTCCGGATGAAGTTACCACTCCCCCGGATGAAAAGTCTGGCGACTTAGGAAATCCGCCTCCCAGTTGTCCACTCCTGGGATGTGGATCGCTGACAGGTGGCAAGAGTGAGACTCTGCCCAGCGAATTATCTTTGATACTTCCATCATCGCTAGGGAACTTCTTGTCCCTCCCTGATGGTTGATGTAAGCCACAGTCGTGATGTTGTCCGACTGAAACCTGATAAACCTCAGAGTTGCTAACTGAGGCCAAGCCAGTAGGGCATTGAGAACTGCTCTCAATTCCAGAATGTTTATTGGAAGGAGACTCTCCTCTTGAGTCCATGATCCCTGAGCCTTCAGGGAATTCCAGACAGCGCCCCAACCTAGAAGGCTGGCGTCTGTAGTTACAATTGTCCAGTCTGGCCTGCTGAAGGGCATCCCCCTGGACAGATGTGGCCGAGAAAGCCACCATAGAAGAGAATCTCTGGTCTCCTGATCCAGATTCAGCGTAGGGGACAAATCTGAGTAATCCCCATTCCACTGACTTAGCATGCACAATTGCAGCGGTCTGAGGTGCAGGCGTGCAAAGGAACTATGTCCATTGCCGCTACCATTAAGCCGATTACCTCCATGCATTGAGCCACTGACGGGTGTTGAATGGAATGAAGGGCACGGCAAGCATATAGAAGCTTTGTTAACCTGTCCTCTGTCAGGTAAATTTTCATTTCTACAGAATCTATAAGAGTCCCCAAGAAGGGAACTCTTGTGAGTGGTAAGAGAGAACTCTTCTCCTCGTTTACTTTCCACCCATGTGATCTCAGAAATGCCAGTACTAACTCTGTATGAGACTTGGCAGTTTGAAAGCTTGACGCTTGTATCAGAATGTCGTCTAGGTACGGAGCTACCGAAATTCCTCGCGGTCTTAGTACCGCCAGAAGAGAGCCCAGAACCTTTGTAAAGATTCTTGGAGCCGTAGCCAACCCGAAGGGAAGAGCTACAAACTGGTAATGTTTGTCTAGGAAGGCAAACCTTAGATACCGGTAATGTTCTCTGTGAATCGGTATGTGAAGGTAAGCATCCTTTAAATCCACTGTGGTCATGTACTGACCTCTTTGGATCATGGGTAAGATTGTCCGAATAGTTTCCATCTTGAATGAAGGAACTCTTAGGAATTTGTTTAGGATCTTTAAATCCAATATTGGTCTGAAGGTTCCCTCTTTTTTGGGAACCACAAACAGGTTTGAGTAAAACCCTTGTCCGTGTTCCGACCGCGGAACTGGATGGATCACTCCCATTAGTAAAAGGTCTTGTACACAGCGTAGAAACGCCTCTTTCTTTATCTGGTTTGTTGACAACCTTGAAAGGTGAAATCTCCCTTGAGGAGGAGAAGCTTTGAAGTCCAGAAGATATCCCTGAGATATGATCTCCAACGCCCAGGGATCCTGGACATCTCTTGCCCAAGCCTGGGCGAAGAGAGAGAGTCTGCCCCCCACTAGATCCGTTACCGGATCGGGGGCCCTCACTTCATGCTGTCTTAGGGGCAGCAGCAGGCTTTCTGGCCTGCTTGCCCTTGTTCCAGGCCTGGTTAGGTTTCCAGCCTTGTCTGTAGCGAGCAACAGCTCCTTCCTGTTTTGGAGCAGAGGAAGTTGAAGCTGCTCCTGCCTTGAAATTACGAAAGGCACGAAAATTAGACTGTCTAGCCCTGGGTTTGGCTCTGTCTTGAGGCAGGGCATGGCCTTTACCTCCCGTAATATCAGCGATAATTTCTTTCAAACCGGGCCCGAATAAAGTCTGCCCCTTGAAAGGTATGTTAAGTAGTTTCGATTTAGAAGTTACATCAGCTGACCAGGATTTTAGCCACAGCGCTCTGCGTGCCTGAATGGCGAATCCGGAATTCTTAGCCGTAAGTTTAGTTAAATGTACTACGGCATCAGAAATAAATGAATTAGCTAGCTTAAGGGTTTTAAGCTTAAGTGAAATCTCATCTAATGTCGCTGAGTCAAGGGTGTCTTCCAGAGACTCAAACCAAAATGCTGCCGCAGCCGTGACAGGCGCAATGCATGCAAGGGGTTGTAATATAAAACCTTGTTGAACAAACATTTTCTTAAGGTAACCCTCTAACTTTTTATCCATTGGATCTGAAAAAGCACAGCTATCCTCCACCGGGATAGTGGTACGCTTAGCTAAAGTAGAAACTGCTCCCTCCACCTTAGGGACCGTTTGCCATAAGTCCTGTGTGGTGGCGTCTATTGGAAACATTTTTCTGAATATAGGAGGGGGTGAGAAAGGCACACCGGGTCTGTCCCACTCCTTAGTAATAATTTCAGTAAGTCTCTTAGGTATAGGAAAAACGTCAGTACTCGTCGGTACCGCAAAATATTTATCCAACCTACACATTTTCTCTGGGATTGCAACTGTGTTACAATCATTCAGAGCCGCTAACACCTCCCCTAGCAATACACGGAGGTTTTCCAGCTTAAACTTAAAATTTGAAATGTCTGAATCCAATTTATTTGGATCAGATCCGTCACCCGCAGAATGAAGCTCTCCGTCCTCATGCTCTGCATATTGTGACGCAGTATCAGACATGGCCCTAGCATTATCAGTATACTCTGTTCTCATCCCAGAGTGATCTCGTTTACCTCTAAGTTCTGGCAATTTAGACAAAACTTCAGTCATAACATTAGCCATGTCTTGTAAAGTGATTTGTAATGGCCGCCCTGATGTACTTGGCGTTACAATATCACGCACCTCCTGAGCGGGAGATGCAGGTACTGACACGTGAGGCAAGTTAGTCGGCATAACTTCCCCCTCGTTGTCTGGTGAATGTTGCTTAACATGTACAGATTGACTTTTATTTAAAGTAGCATCAATGCAATTAGTACATAAATTTCTATTGGGCTCCACCTCGGCTTTTGAACATATTGCACAAAGAGTTTCCTCTGTGTCAGACATGTTTAAACAAACTAGCAATTAGACTAGCAAGCTTGGAAATACTTTTCAACTAAATTTACAAGCAATATGTAAAAACGTTACTGTGCCTTTAAGAAGCACACAAAAACTGTCACAGTTGAATAACAATGAACCGGATTAGTTATATAAACCAAATTTAGCAAAGGATTGCACACATTAGCAATGGATGATTAACCCTTAATATCAGAAAAAAACGTATAACAATTGACAATATAAGCGTTTTTATCACAGTCAAGCACAGTCTCACAGGTCTGCTGTGAGTGATTACCTCCCTCAAAACTAGTTTTGAAGACCCCTGAGCTCTGTGGAGACGTCCTGGATCATGCAGGGAGAAAAAGACAGACTGTGACTGAATTTCTGATGCGTAGAAAAAGCGCCAAAATAGGCCCCTCCCACTCACACTACAACAGTGAGGGAAGCTCAGTAAACTGTTTTAATTTAAAACAATGACAGCCATGTGGAAAATAAAGCCCAAAACAATTTTCACCAAGTACCTCAGATAATTAAATGATTTAACATGCCAGTAAACGTTTAAAATCTAATATATGAAATGTCATTAAAAAGCCTGCTGCTAGTCGCTCCCACTGCAAGTTAGGCTAAAAGTTATATGCATACAGTATTTTCCCAGTGAAGTGCCATTCCCCAGAAATACTTAAGTGTTAACATATATACATGTCAGCCTGATACCAGTTGCTACTACTGCATTTAAGGCTGTACTTACATTATATCGGTATTAGCAGTATTTTCAAAGTCAATTCCATTCCTTAGAAAATAATATACTGCAACATACCTCTTTGCAGGTGAACCTGCCCGCTGTCCCCTGATCTGAAGTTACCTTACTCCTCAGAATGGCCGAGAACAGCAAACGGATCTTAGTTACGTCCGCTAAGATCATATACAAAAAACTCAGGTAGATTCTTCTTCAAATTCTGCCTGAGAAGGAAACAACACACTCCGGTGTCGTTTAAAATAACAAACTTTTGATTGAAGATATAAAAAACTAAGTTTAATCACCACAGTCCTCTCACACATCCTATCTATTAGTTGGGTGCAAGAGAATGACGGGGTGTGACGTAGAGGGGAGGAGCTATATAGCAGCTCTGCTTGGGTGATCCTCTTGCACTTCCTGTTGGGGAGGAGTTAATATCCCATAAGTAATGATGACCCGTGGACTGACTACACTTAACAGGAGAAAGTTGCTTAAAATGTCATGCTCTATCTGAATCACGAAAGAAAAAATGTGGGTTCAGTAACCTTTTAAGGATGGCCTATCGGCCACTGTAATATACCCGGCCAAACTCAAAGTAGAGTTTCATGGGCAAACATATTTTTTTTACTCTGTCCTTGATACTGAGAAATTTTATAGTGAAAATTGCATCAGATAGTTTGTGATGAGACTATATTTTATTTACAACTCTATATCAATTAACGATGGCCTCTCAAAAAGGTTCTCTTCCCTCCTCTCATTGCACCAGGTTATTTGAAGGGCAGAGGGAAGAGTTGGGGGGGGGGGGGATAGGTTTATTCTTTCCATCAACTTTCCCTTAGGATATTGTCTAGAGTAAAGAATTTGGTCTTAACATCTTGGAATATTGGTGGTATTTCATCCCCAATAAAACGTAAAAACGGTTATCTCACACTTGAGGAAGCTTAATTCAGAAGTTGCCTTTCTCCAGGAAACTCATCTCAGTGCTGAAGAATCCCTGAAACTGAGATCTTCTTGGGTAAGGGAGATTTTTGCTACCCCAAGTATAGGCAGAAAAAGAGGGGTGGCTATTTTACTGGGAAAGAAGCTAGTATAGGAAGTAATCTCGGTAATTCAGGATCCTGAAAGAAGGTTTTTTATTTTAAAAATTACATTTGCAAATTCTATATATACACTCTGCAATATCTATGCTCCTAATGACTTTGATGTGAGATTTTGCGAATCCTTGCAGACCAAAATACTCCAGCTCTGGGAAGGGAACATAATTTTGGCAGGGGATTTTAATATGGCCCGCAGGTCCCCCTTGATAGATCCAGACAATCTCCTAATCAACCTAAGCTGAAAAGAGATATCTTAGAGGCCAAAATGTTTAAGATGTTATGTAGAAACTTAGCACTCAGAGATATCTGGAGGCTACAGCACCCAGATTTAAGAGATTTTACCTGCAAGGCTAGAAATGCTAACTCCCTCTCCAGAATCGACCTATTTCTGGTCAACAATAGTTTGTTTAAGTATGGGGCAAAAGCCAGAATTACACCAATTTGTATCTCAGACCATGCCCCGATTATTTTAGAAATTCCCCTACATAAAACAAACTCTTCACTGCATTTTTTCACCAAAAAATTTCTAATTAATAACTTGAAGTTTAAAAAATGGTTAAATATAAGATGACCGAATTTATCTCTTTGAATATAGGTTCAGTAGAGAAACCATCTTTGTTTTGGGAAGCCGCAAAAGGCGGGTGGTAAGGGGGGATATTATAGCTTATATGGCAGAATTCAAGAGGAATGACGCTCTTAGAGAAAAGGAAGAGTATTAAGAGCACTTACTAATGCTTATAATAGATATCTAAGCCAGCCCCACTTCTGAGAATTGGGGAAGATACACCTCAGCTAAGGAAGAGAGAGACACTATTTAATGCAATCAGCAGCCCAGAACAAAAGCTAAATTGTACCGCTATAGTTGTTAGCCAAATTAGTGAAAAATACCCGAGGAAATTCCACTATTGAATTAATCCAAGACCACGATACCTTACTTAAAACCCCGTAAGGTATTATTATAAAGACATATATTCCTTTAGAGACTCTGACGTTACTGCCTTGGAACAATTCTGGAACAATCTCAATCATCAATCCTTGAGCCGTGATTCAGTAGCTAGAATTAACTCTCCTATTACCGAACAAGAGATACATTCTATTAAAGATCTGCGTTTAGATAAGGCTCCTGGACTGGATGATCTGCCAAATGAGTTTTATAAAGATCCTGGCTCCTGTTATCATCCCGCACCTAAAAAATCTTTTTAATTATTTTTATTTAGAAAATAACTCAATCCTTCTGACCTTCGCTGCATCCTCTACAACTTTAATTCTGAAACAAGGAAAAGACACTTTGAAAAAGGAATCATATCCCCTATTGCGCTGCTTAACTCTGACTATAAGCTACTTACATCCATCTTAGCTAAGAAGCAGGATAAAGACCAAGCAGGATTTTTATCTAAATGTAATTCAGCAGCTAAGATCAGAGGTGTTTTTCTGGTTCTTGATTATTTTCACAATCTTCGAGAAGAGACTGGCCAAGACCATGCAGACTCTGCAATTATCTCAATTGACGCTAAAAATGCATTATCATCATCTTTTAGACACGCTCTCTCGCTTTGGTTTTTAAAGATAACTTTTTGTTCTTTGTTAAAAACTTGTACGAAAAATCCTCAACAAGATTAAGTGTTAACTTCTTAGAGCCTACATTAAGTAATCTTCAAAGAGGCACTCGACAGGGCTGCCCCGCTCTCTCCCCTCTTATTCGATCTTGCTATCGAACCACTAGCTCTTAAGATAAGACAGCAAATAGATGGAATTAAGATTGGATCCACAGAACAAAAAATAGACTTTTACGCTGATGATGTACTTGTGTACATTTCAAATACTAGAAACTAATATTCCAAAACTACTTTCACTTATTAATACTTTTGGATCTTTTTCTGGCTATAAGATTAACACCTCTATGCTTGCTATAAGCTTTCTTTAACTGAAACACCATTTAAAATTGTCGTCTCTTCATTTAAATATCTTGGAATTAATATTTCCTTAAATCCTCATGAATGGTACAGACTTAATATTTCTCCGATCCTCATTAAAATAAAAGAATAAATGAAAAGTTGGCAAAACCTCCTGTTAACTTTATCAGGACGTATAGCCCTGTTAAAATGGTCTTGCTGCCAAAAATTCTATATGCATTGCAGAACGCCCCAGTCATTTTAAATAGTAGAGACTGGAGGAGTCTGAACACTGCCTCTACTTTATTCGGAGATGTAAAAGACCACGAATTTCTAATTTATAAACTCTACTTACCTAGGGAATTCAGAGGTTTAGCTCTCCCAGATCTTAGCAAGTATAGTTTGGTCTTTCTATCACATATCGTGATAGATTGGATCCTGAATAAAGATTATTTTACAAACAATAATCTCAAGATAAATATGCTATATCCATATCATCCAGTAGCCCTCCATTCACTGCCCAGTTAGTATAATCCCGAAACAAGTGAAATTATTTAGCTCTGTATATATAGTAATCCAGGTCTGGAAAAGTTTGGGTCAAAACTTGATATTAACTCTGTATTCCCAAATTTCAGGTATTACGGGGCAATCCAGAGTTTCAGGGAGGTACTCAGCTCCGAGTTTTTCAAAACTGGCATGAAGCAGGGCCTTTCTTTTCTTACTCAGTTTATAGCTCATGATACTCAAATCTATCAAGACTTTTAATAGTTTAAAACAGGAATTCAACCTAACTATTAAGGATTTCTTTGCCTACCTTCAGTCAGACACTATCTCTCTGAACTTACCAAGACATTTGGTGGTCTAAAAACATGGGGGACATTGGACAGCTGGCCTATTTTTGTTAGAAATTACCTATCTTCTATCTCAGTCTGGTATGACCTGATAGACAGCCAGTCTGGTGACCCGAAATCAATATAGGATTAGACCAAGTGAAACGCTCTATAGCCCTAGTAGGGCAAACTACTTTATCTTCAAGCTGGAGGGAATTCCATATTAAATTGCTATATAGATTTTATTACACTCCGCAGAAGGGTTTCAACTGGCATAATCCTAAAGTTAATAAATGCCCAAAATGTGGATATTCTGAGGCAGATTTAATTCATATGTTGTGGTCATGTCCCTCTTGACTATGGCTATGAATAGAATATTGGCTTATTAATATTCTGAAAATAAATATTGTCCTCTCTTCCCTGGCAGAGGTTATTTTTCTTAGAGAGGGGTACTTTACCTTCTGAACATAATAAAATCACGAATATGACAATTTTAGCAGCGAGAAGTTTAATTCTTAGTAAATGGGGTGATAATTCTGTTCCTAGTATTACAGAAATTAAAAATTATCTGAAAAAACAATGTATTATTGAGCAAATAGATACCAACTTAGCCTCTGAACGTGAAATAGCCCTCTTTTTTAAAAATGGTCTGCATTTATTAGAATCTTTTCCCCTGGAGAAATTGATCATTTAATATACCCTTTCAGGCACTCAGAGATAGTCCTATTGGGAATTTGGTAAACCATATCTACTAAGGGGAACCCCTTCCCCCCTTTCTTTTCTCCCCCTCTCTCCTCCTCTCTCTTCCCCTCTACACTATCTTTAAAAATTTATTATACATGAATAGTGGCTACTTGGCTGAATTTGCCCTTTTTTCTGATAAAGTGTATCTTTTCAAAATAAGCCAACTAATTGCCATAATAGGGAACTATACATTTGCTGGAAATGATTAACTTATAGATATAACGTTGTACCAATTTTATCTTGGTATTAATGTACTGAATTTTTCTTTTTTTATAGAGGGGATTGTCCTCTAAATTTGCCTGTTTTTTTTGATTGTGTACAATACAGGATTTGGAAAATTAATAAAAAATTACTTTAAAAAACAAACAAAAAACAGACAGGGCCGAAATCTGACCCTCAGGGAACTGACAGAAAGCCCTTCCCCAAACCATCCTGGAGAAAAGAAAGAATCTGGCCGCCTTAACTTTATGCCAGGACAAACCACCGCTCTTCACACCAGAATAAGTAAGCTCTCCACACCTTATGATAGATGCGACGAGAACAGGTTTATGAGCTTGAATGAGAGTATAATATCGCTCTTTTAGAAAAACTCTTTTGGCTAGGGACTAAGCGTTCAATCTCCACACAGTCAGCCTCAGAGAATCTAGATTTTGTTGAACAAAAGGACCTTGTTCCAGCAGATCCCTGCAACAAGATAACTTCCATGAAGGAGATGATGATATACCCAACAGATCTGCGAAACCACATCCTTCGTGGCCACGATGGAGCAATCAGTATTACTGATGCCTGCTTCTGCTTGATGCGAGCCACTAAATGAGGACGGAAGAGGCAACAACGGGAAAAATGTAATTGAGACTGAAACCTCCAAGGGCACTGCTAATGCATCTATTAGATCCGCCTGAGATCCCTGGACCTCGACCCATATCTGGGTAGCTTGGTATTGAGACGGGACGCTATAAGATCTATCTCCAGCGTCCCCCATCGTTTGCAAATTTCCACAAACAATTTGAGATGGAGAGACCATTCCCTTGGATGAAAGGATTGTCTGCTGAGAAAAACCCCTTCCCCAGTTGTCCACACCCGGAATGTGGATCGCTGACAGCGAACAGTCATGGGCATCCGCCCACTCCAGAATCCAAGATACTTCCCTTATTGCTAGGGAGCTTCTCGTTCCCCATGATGGTTGATGTAAGCCACCAAGGTTACATTGTGTGATTGAAATCGGATATACTGGGATGAACCTAGAAGGGACCAAAGCCTTCAGAGCATTGTAGATTGCCCAAAGTTCTAATAATGTTGATTGGAGGAAGCGTTCCTCCTCATTCCACAGGCCTGTACCTTCCTGGCACCCCAAACAGCTACCCATCCTGATAGACTTGCATCCGTAGTCACAATCTCTAAGGATGGTCTTAAGAGGGATGTCCCTCCGGACATATGATCTGGACAGAGCCACCAGGAGAGAGATTTTCTTGACTGGTTGTCCAGAGAAATCTGTTGAGATAGATCTGAGTGATCGGCGTTCCACTGCCTCAGCATGCATAGTTGCCAACAGCCTTAGATGGAACCTGGAAAAGGGAATGATGTCTATGCTGGACACCCATGAAACCAATCACCTCCATACACTGAGCCTCAGAGGGCCTCAAGGAGGTCTTGAGGGCAAGATATGCCGAAGCTAGCCTTTGCAGCGTCTCTGATCTGTAAGGAATATGTTCATGGATATTGAGTCTATTATAGTACCCAGGAATTCCACCCTGGTACTTCCATCATAAGATCGAAGAATAAAAAGAAGAGACTCTGAATGGTCTTCTGCCAGACGAAAAGATGGTGCTGAACCAGAATATTGTCCAAGTATGGAGCTACTGCTATGCCTCTGGTTCTGGCAACTGCTAGTAGAGTCCCTAGAACTTCTTAAAAATTCTCAGAGCAGTAGCTAGACCAAACGGAAGGTGCAATGAAACTGGAAGTGCTGTCCAGGAACGCAAACCTTAGGAACTTGTAATGTTCCCTGTGGATTTGGAACATGAAGGTAAGCATCCTTCAAGTCTATAGTGGTCATGAACTGCCCCTCTTGCACCAAGGGGAAGGATGGACCTTATCGTCTCCAATCTTGAACGATGAAACATTTAGAAATTTGTTTAAGCACTTTAGGTCCAGAATCGGGTTGGAAGGTTTCCTCCTTCTTTGGGACCACAAAGAGTTTGGAATAGTACCACCAAACCTCTTTCTGCGGATAGGTACGGGGGACAATGACTCCTAGTTTAGGACAGGTCCCCTTTTGCACCACAGAAAGGCTTCCCTCTTTTCTGGTCTGGTCAACAGCTTTTGAGAGAAGGAATCTGCACCTGGGTAGATGAGACTTGAAACCTATCTTGTATCCCTGAGCTATGACCTCCAGGACCCAATGTATACTGTACGTCCCCAAACCAAGCGTCTCAAAAGAGCAACAGTCTGCCCCCTATACAATCCAGAACCGGATCGGGGGCCGCCCCCTTCATTCCGATTTAGTCTCGGCGGGCTTCTTGCTCTGCTTGGACTTATTCCAGGACCGAGCCGGCTTCCAAGCATTTTTGGTTTTGCTCAGGCTAAGCGGAGGACTGCTGACGCTGGGATCTGTCAGAAATTAAAACCTGTCCCTTAGACTTGTTCTGTTTATCCTGCGGTAGGAAGGCTCCCTTGCCCCCTGTTTACCATGGATATAGAGGAGTCCAGGCCTGGACCAAATAAATATTTCCCTTAAAAGGGGAGAGAAAGAAGTTGGGACTTAGAAGTCATATCCGCAGACAAAGACTTCAGCCGAGAGCCCTGAAAGGCCTGAATAGAGAAACCTGCCACCTTAGCATATAGGCGCGTAATATTCGCATCACAGATAAAAGAATTAGCAACCCCAAGGTCTTAATTCTCTCTTGGATAACTTCGATGGGACCCTCCACCTCAATCATTCCGATAAGGAAGTCGCACCAATAGGTAGCCGCTCCCGCTGGCAACAGCCGCCGCTGGTTGGAACAAATATCCCGTATGTTGAAAAATCTTTCTAGAGTTTCCATCTTTTTATCCTTAGGCTCTTTGAACGACGAACTATCCTTAAAGGGCCACTGGTAAGTAAATATTTTCTATGCCTGTTACTAAACTAACTACCCCAAATATGCTTTTTATAAATAGTATTTTAATTAACATACTCTCTACCATATTCAGAAATCTTGTCTGCAAATTTAATTGTTTTCCAAACCCACTGGGTACCCAACGTGGGTATCCTTTGCTCTGTACCAATCCGTTTACAATACCTAGGTTTCAAAATGGCGCTTTAAAAAGTTTGTGCAACTTCGTCTTCAATAGGTCGTAATGCGCATGCGCATTAGAGCCGCATTTAAACGCATACGTATTGGGAATGTATAGGTAGATAATGAGATGCAAATAAACACAATTTCATTGGTTTAAGTATTTTGAACACGCAGTGCCGAAAATAGTGGGCAGGATAACGTGACATCATCGGCGAATAAAAGATATAAAACTTTTAGAACGTTATGAAACTTTGTTTTGGAGAAAATATAGGTCAGTAGGTTTTAATTAATGTTTAATAACTTTAATATGTTAGTTGTTTGGCTTAAAAATTATAACAGAAAGTAATCCTTTAAGTTGGATAGTAGTGTGTTTATTAACTTTAATATGTTAGTTGTTTGGCTTAAAAATTATAACAGAAAGTAATCCTTTAAGTTAGATAGTAGTGTGTTTGGCAGGCGTGGAGATAGCCCCATCTACCTTAGGGACGGAACCCCACAATTCCAGTTGAGAGTCCGGAACCGGGAACAATTTCTTAAACAAAGAGGAAGGGGAGAAGGAAGATCCAATCCTTTTCCATTCATTCTTAATTATATTCGCCATCTTTACAGGAACTGTGAAAGTCAAAGGAACAACCCTGTCCTCGTAAACTCTATCTAATTTAGGAATCAGAGGTTCATCCGGAAGCTTGGCCTCTGGAACCTCTAATGTAGACAAAACCTCCTTTTACAGGAAGTGTAAATGCTCAATCCAAAGTCTGGCTCCTCCGCAGCCGGAGGTTTAGAAGTAGTAGATTCCGACCCAGAAAGTTCATACTCTGAAGTGTCAGAGTGAACTTCATCATCGGATAACCGTGTAGAGGTCAAATCCAATAAACTATCTGATGCCCCCTGGGAAGGATAGCAATATTTGACCTTTCGCTTGCGCTTAGCAGGGTGAGGCAACGCACTAAAGGCCGCAGACACTGCCGTTTGTAACTGAGCAGTAAAGTCGGGAGATAAAAGGCCCCCTCCCGATGGAGGATTAGGAGTGCTAATGGAAGCTGCATGTGTAATAGGAAATGACTGTAGGGTGCGCACCTCACGGGATGGAGACTCCTCAGAGGTGGATGGCTCAGTGGTATTAAACATGTTAACCTTCTTTGACATGATCACTTTATCAAGGCATGTGGAACATAATTGAGCTGGTGGGTATACCACAGCCTCCTCACAATATAAACAGGTATTAGTCTTAGGTAAAGAGGGAGTACCCTCTAACGCATCAGAATCTCCCATAGCTTGCGTATAAAAAAAGCAAACTATAGCATCTTTATCTATTAATAAGAAAAAATGGCTCCTCCAATGGCTCTGGCACTCACCACCTCCTATGACCCAGGCAAAAAAGAAAAACTGCTCTTCTCTGTTAAGCAGCTCAGTCAGGAAAGAGGGAAAGAGGAAAAAAGTGTGACCACACCCAGTCACATAGCAGGGGCGGTCCTGCATTGCTCACTAAGGGAAAAAGAGCACCAAGCTTTTTAAGCTGCGCAGCTCTAAAAGTGAAAGTAAAACCTGTACGTTCTACATCAGTCTATGAGCCCAAAACATTTCACACATGTCACAGCATAAATCAAACAAAATATATAGGAGATATTAACCCTTGATTACATACAGATAAAAAGGAGCCACACTGTGACCTTGTCTTCTAGCGTTATCATGTGTAAAAAAATGAAACGATCTTACCGGAATCTATGCCGTGGAACAGAAACACAGCCTCTCAAGTGTAACAGTCTGTAGCATCGCTCCTGACAGGGACTTGAGTGAAGAAAAATGACTCTCCTTGCATCTCCAGACTCTAACTTTCGCCAATGCTCTCACTGAGAGGCTAACAAGACTGCTTAAAACTCCAGTCCCATATCGAAGGGTAGATACCCTTCCTATGGAACTACTCCAAAATCTCTGACACTTCTCTGCCATCCTCCTGTGACGAAAGGCAAAGAATGACTGAGGTGTGAGGAAAGTGGGAGGAGTATTTAAGCCTTTGGAATGGAATAAAGAATACTTTTTTGCTTTCACACATTTGGAGTTTGGTGTGTCCATACCTTTGAGTGCTGGGATTGTTTCGTTGCTGTATTTAAGCCTTTGGCTGGGGTGTCTGCCTCCTCCTGGTGGGCAAGTTCAGTATTTCCCACAAGTAAGGAATGAAGATGTGGACTCTCCTCATATTAAGAAAGAAATATATGTCACTAAACTGCACCGCCTCACAGAAATACCCCCACTGCTATAAATTTAATTCTCACCTACTCTTACTTTCCATCTTGCTGCTATTAGCATCAGGCGACATATCAACAAATCCTGGGCCCACCCACATTCCCTCCATTACCCAAACACGCACTCCTTATAGAAACTTTAACAAAAGCAACACACACAACCTAATTTCCATACAATGCATCCCATACGCACACACTCTTTTCACTTGTGCACTATGGTACTCTTGTTCTGTCTGCAACAAACTTACAACAATTCATGACCTGTTAATATAAAATGCTTTTACCCTTTTAGCAATTACCGAAACCTGGCTATCTTCTTCTGACACTGTTTCCACTGCTGCTCTCAGACATGATGGTCTTCACTTTAGCCATACCCCTAGGCCAGGTAAGAAACATTGCGGCGGTGTTGGGATCATGCTCTCCCCCTCCTCCACTTATCAGTACCTACCTCCAATCCCATCTCTCTCCTTCTCCTCCTTTGAAGTCCACAGTAGTCGCCTGTTCTCCCCCTCTCCCTTTAGAGTGGCAGTCATCTATCGCCCTCCTGGACCAACCTCCAAATTCCTTGACAACTTTGCCGCCTGGCTTCCTCACTTTCTCTCTACAAATAAACCATCCCTAATTCTTGGGGACTTCAACATTCTTATTGACAACCTATCTGCCACTGCTGCCTCTAAACTTCTTTCACTCACATCCTCCTTCGCTCTCTCACAAACCACCCTATTCCCTTCTAACCGTGATGGATACTCCATCGACCTGGTATTTTCCTACCTCTGCTTTATATCTGACCTCACCTGTCGCCCTTTTCCCATTTCAGACCATCACCTTGTCACCTATAATATTAATCCAACAGCTAAACCCACTTCTCTATCCCGCCCACGCACCTGTAGATATCTACAAGCTGTGTATCCACTCCAATTTTCAAAAATCATTCAAGATCTCCTCCCTCACACTTCCACTATAACCTGCCCTGATCTTGCTACAGCCCACTATAACAAAACTCTCTCCTCTGCACTAGACACACTTGCCCCTCCCCGACTGCGCAAAACATTGCGCCATCAGTTACAGCCCTGGCACTCTCAGCAAACACGCTATTTGCAAAAATGCTCCCGTACTGCTGAGCGTGTCTGGAGGAAAACTCACTCTGAACCTGATTTCATACACTATAAGTTTATTCTTCGTCCATACACTTCTGCCCTTCACTTAGCCAAGCAAACTGACTTCTCTTCTCTTATATCTACTCTTTCCTCAAACCCTAAACGACTCTTCTACACCTTTAACTCTCTCCTCTACCCACCTGCTCCACCACCCCATCTGTCTTTAGTGCTCAAGACCTGGCAGACTACTTTTTAAACAAAACACGTACTATCAACATCCCATCACCAACCTGCAATATTCCAACAACAGGCCCAGTTACTCCCTCTGCCACCCTCTGCATCTTCCATCCAGCCACTGAGAATGAAGTTTTTCCTTACTATCTTCCTCACGCCTCACTACCTTCCCGCTCGACCCTATCCCTTCCCATCTAATACCCTCCCTGTCTTTCACCCTCATTCCTGCTCTTACTCACATCTTCAACCTATCCCTCTCTACCGGTTCTTTCCCATCTTCTTTCAAACATGCAAACGTCATTCCCATACTCAAAAAACCCTCCCTCAACCCTAATTCTCTTGAAAGCTACCGCCCCATATCACTGCTTCCACTAACATCAAAACTCCTTCAAAAACTAGTTTACAATCGCCTAACCGACTTCCTATCCACTAACTCATTGCTGGACCCCTGCAATCTGGAACACTCAACTGAGACTGCCCTTATCAAGGTTACTAACGATCTTCTCTCTGCTAAAAGTATTGGCCACTACTCTATACTCATATTACTTGACCTCTCAACTGCCTTCGACACAGTTGACCACCCTCTCCTCCTACAGACCCTTAGCTGTTTTGGCCTCTGTGACACTGCTCTTTTTTACAGGTCTTTCTGTGTCATTTGCCGGCGACTCCTCCTCTCCAATGCCTCTGTCTGTTGGGGTACCTCAAGGATCTGTTCTAGGTCCTCTACTCTTCTCCATTTATACTTCTTCACTGGGTAAACTTATCAACAGTTATGGCTTCAAATATCACCTCTATGCTAATGATACCCAGCTCAAACTTTCCACCCCTGATCTCTCTCCCTCTTTTCTTTCTTATGTCAGTGACTGCTTATCTGGTATCTCTTCCTGGATGGCCTCTCACCACTTAAATATTAACATGTCCAAGACTGAGCTCCTTCTAATCCCCCCACAAGCTCTATGCCAACTTCTGACTTCTCTATCCGTGTTGACGGCATCACCATTTCCCCATCGCCCCAAGTCCACTGCCTCTGAGTTACACTTGACTCCTTCGTCCCCCACATCCAATTGCTTTCAAGATCCTGCCGCAACCACCTACGCAATATTTCCAAGATTTGCCCTTTTCTGAGCGCTAACACCACAAAGCAAATAATCCACTCCCTTGTTATTTCCTGACTTGACTACTGCAATAACCTACTTATAGGCCTTCCTCTTTCCCACCTCTTCCCCCTTCAATAGATCCGAAATGCCTCTGCCAGGCTAATCCACCATCCCTGTTGCTCTGTTTCTGCTGCACCTCTCTACGAGTCCCTTCCTTGGCTCCCCATTCACAGCAGAATTAAATTCAAAATTCTCACCCTTGCATACAAAGCTCTCATTATCAACGCTCCCCACTACCTCTCCTCTCTAATAAACAAGTATAATCCAGCCCGCCCACTAAGATCCAACAATGCTCCTTGCATCTTCAACTTTCACCTCTTCTCATGCTAGACTGCAGGACTTCTGTCGTGCAGCCCCTACCCTCTGGAACTCTCTCACTCGTGCTGTAAGACTTTGCCTAATCTTTCTTCCTTTAAATGCTCCCTGAAGACTTTTTTATTCAGAGAAGCCTACCACCTAACTCAATAATAAATTAATTTCACTTCCCTCATCTAACTCTGCATTAACATCTTTCTCAATCTTGCAGTCCTCACCTCCTGTTTCTCAACCTCCTTCCCTTCTAGATTGTAAATTCCCACGGAATAGGGCCCTCAATTCCTCCTGTATGTGTTTGTGAATTTTGTCCTGTCTCTTACAAGTTTTATATTATTGTTTTATTTAAATTAATTATACCCATGGACAGCGCTGCAGAATATGTTGGAGCTTCATAAATAAAGTATAATAATAATAATAATAATATGTGCACACTCACCTGTAACCCATGTACCTCACACAGAATATATATGCACACTCACCTGTAACCCACATATCTCTTACACAAAATATATGTGCAAACTCACCTGTAACCAATGTACCTCACACACAACACCAGTAACCCACACAGCTCACACACAACACTCAAGCTACCTTTATCTTCTGTTATCTCAACTTTAACTATTTCAGCGTTATCTTCATCTGTACAAATAAAGCAGATTCAGATTTTATATAACATGATCTAGTTTTTTTTATAAATTTACCATTAAACAGTTTGTATATTTCCAAGACCGACAATAGCACCAAATACACTCATTCTGCACCTTTTTCCTCTTTTCTAATTATTCTGTTATATTCCAGTATAAAGCTACAACATGAAATAAACAAGGGTTAAATTCATGTTATCTGCTCTTATAAAGCAGACAGTAAACTACAAGGGAGCTCAGTAAGTAACTGTGTGTACAGCCCCGGCAGACTCTCACGTATTACTACTCACCGTCAGGGAGGGAGAGCAGTAAGTAACTGTGTGCACAGCCCCGGCAGACTCTCACGTATTACTACTCACCGGCAGGGAGGGAGAGCAGTAAGTAACTGTGTGCACAGCCCCGGCAGACTCTTACGTATTACTACTCACCGGCAGGGAGGGAGAGCAGTAAGTAACTGTGTGCACAGCCCCGGCAGACTCTCACGTATTACTACTCACCGGCAGGGAGGGAGAGCAGTAAGTAACTGTGTGCACAGCCCCGGCAGACTCTCACGTATTACTACTCACCGGCAGGGAGGGAGAGCAGTAAGTTACTGTGTGCACAGCCCCGGCAGACTCTCACGTATTACTACTACTCACCGACAGGGAGGGAGCAATGTATTTCAGTCTGATGACTATTCATGTCATCTGTCTCATCCTCTTCCTTCACATTTAATAGCCCAGTGCCCAGGTTTTCCTCTAGACGCCCTGTAATTACAGCAGGAAGTTACCCGAGAGCACAGTGCCGAGTGTAACATAAACTTATATAACAGAAGTTTGTACATGTTTTTCTTTTTTAACACAATTAGTGCAAACAATAATATCCTAAGCATAATAACAACATCACAATTCTAATTCTACTTTTTTGAATTACATTCACTTAAAGCAATGAGTGTTATTTATTCACTTTTAAATTTGGAAAGAAATTGGCACAAAAGAAATTTAATAATAAAATAAATCAAACACAAAAAAAAAGTATAGTGGCACGGATAAGAAGAAAAACAAATCAATCCCACCTTAAAGAGACATAAAACGCAACATTTTTCTTTCATGATTCAGAGTATGCAATTTTAAACAACTCTCTAATTTATTTCCGTTATCAAATTGTCTTTGTCCTCTTGGTATCTTTTTTTGAAAAGCAGGGATGTAAATTTAGGAGCGTGCATGTCTCAGGAGAACTATATGGCCTGCCATACAGTGATCCAGACACCTATTTAGGTATCTCTTCAACAAAGAATACCATGGGAATTAAGCACATTTTAAAATAATAGGAAATAAGAAACCTTAATCTTTTGCTTAAAGGAAATCCAGGAAAAAAAAACCTAGTTTTTTTCCGTTTTTCAATAACATAAAAGCAAAATTAACTATAGAACAATATGATTTTATACTGAATACTGACCTTGATAGCCAATCATTCTTTGTGAAGTGGGGAAGTTTTATTCTGTCAATGCCACTTAATCTACAAAAACAATATATATATATCCCTTCCTCTAAACGTCTTATGTGCAGATCATATATATATATATATATATATATATATATATATATATATATATATATATATATATATATATATATATATATATATATATATATATATATATATATATATATATATTAAGGGTTCCAATGAACAGAGGCACTCGCCGATAAAGTGAACAAGTGTGTTTTATTCTTATCACATCAGAATAAACTTTTTCGGGCGGTGATGCCCGTCATCAGACTCCTGTGAATACAAAACAGTGTAAGTTTGTTATTACCTGACCAGGGCCTAAATAGACCACGAGCTGTCCAGGACGCCTCCGGCCCCCCCGCTGCCGCACCGGAAACCCGGAAGTGACGCAAAGGCGTCTGACGTCACACGTTGGAAGCCGTAGCGCCCGGACCACTCCTGGCAGGGAATAAGAAAAATTGTTAAAAAAGTGCATAAAATATTGGTTACTCATATTAACAGAATATGTATTTATAAGTTAGTGACTTGATCCATTGAGGTAATTATGTGATTGGAAAATGTGAGATTATTCAGTAGTGCAAATTACTGTGAGGGATAATGTAGAAATTAACTAAAGGTTAAAAAGTTTATAGGGGAGCTATTAAGTGACAGGTATTCTCCTCAGATAGAGCCAATATTTCTGGTATGTGGGACTAGGAAATTATATAGATAGATAATGCTCTATATCTGGAGTAAATATGTGGATGCCCCATATGCTTTGGATTGTTACTAAGTATGGGTATCTTCATGATACTAGTGGTTATTACTTCACAGTGGTAGAAAGCAATATAATGATGGTAGTTATGCTGTCTTAGTATTACAAATTATAAATTATAAATAGCTACGCCAGTCTAGATGGGTATTAAGACCCCCTGGAGTCATGGTACCCAGTTCAAAGGTCCATTTCGCTTCCAATTGTAGCAGTCTTCTGCCCCTGTCACCCCCTCTAGGGGAGGGGGGTACATGATCAATAAGGGTATATTTTAAGTCCTTGACTGTATGGCCTGCTTGCGCAAAATGTTGAGCAACTGGCTGCTCAGATGTCCCCTTTTCTATAGCCGTCCGTATTGATGACCTGTGATTGGCCATTCTAGTACGCAGGTCATCTTCTGTTTTCCCCACATAAAATATCCCACATACACAATGTAGGAGATAAACTACATGTGTAGTGGTACATGTCATCCAATGTTTATGGTGATATTTTTTCTTTTTGCAGGGGTGTGTGAAATAGGTTCCTGTAATGAGTGCACTGCAGGTGGTACATCCCAGACACCTGAAACAACCTGTTTTTTTATTTTTATTCAACCATGTTCTTTGTTCATAGTTATGTGTCGGGTCTGTATGTACAAGATAGTCCTTGAGGGATTTGGCTCTTTTATACCCAATCCTAGGTGGTGCTAGGTTTTTAAATGGAAGAGTGTTATCCGTGCTCAGGATGTCCCAATTCTTATGCAAGCTGGTTGTCAAATTATGTTTATCTTGTGTATAGGTTGTTATGAAGGTCATTCTAGGTTGCGTCTTTTCTTTTGTGATATTAGCATCTTGTATTCTGAGTTCTTGTTCCGTTTTTCTGAGTTGGCTCTCTGGATATCCTCGTTGAATGAAGCGCTCCTTCATTTCTCCAAGCTGTACATCCACGTTATTTTGTTGCGTGTTGTTTCTAATGACTCTCATGAGTTGGGATTTGGGTAGAGCCTTTTTTAACGCTGGGGGGTGGCAGCTGGTGTAATACAGTAAGGAATTCCTATCGGTATCCTTTTTATATAACGTGGACTGTATGCGATTGTCCTCTTTGTACAGATGTAGGTCCAAGAAATCAATGGTTTTGTTGTTATAATTCATTTTGAACTTGATATCTGGAGATACTTGGTCCAGCTGTTTAAACCATGTAAGTAATTCTTCTTCGGTGCCTCGCCAAACTAGAATAAGATAGTCTATTTACCGCTTAAATAGCTGTATTCTAGGATCCAGAAAGAGGTCTGGATCCTAGAATACAGCTATTTAAGCGGTACATAGACGATCTTATTCTAGTTTGGCGAGGCACCGAAGAAGAATTACTTACATGGTTTAAACAGCTGGACCAAGTATCTCCAGATATCAAGTTCAAAATGAATTATAGCAACAAAACCATTGATTTCTTGGACCTACATCTGTACAAAGAGGACAATCGCATACAGTCCACGTTATATAAAAAGGATACCGATAGGAATTCCTTACTGTATTACACCAGCTGCCACCCCCCAGCGTTAAAAAAGGCTCTACCCAAATCCCAACTCATGAGAGTCATTAGAAACAACACGCAACAAAATAACGTGGATGTACAGCTTGGAGAAATGAAGGAGCGCTTCATTCAACGAGGATATCCAGAGAGCCAACTCAGAAAAACGGAACAAGAACTCAGAATACAAGATGCTAATATCACAAAAGAAAAGACGCAACCTAGAATGACCTTCATAACAACCTATACACAAGATAAACATAATTTGACAACCAGCTTGCATAAGAATTGGGACATCCTGAGCACGGATAACACTCTTCCATTTAAAAACCTAGCACCACCTAGGATTGGGTATAAAAGAGCCAAATCCCTCAAGGACTATCTTGTACATACAGACCCGACACATAACTATGAACAAAGAACATGGTTGAATAAAAATAAAAAAACAGGTTGTTTCAGGTGTCTGGGATGTACCACCTGCAGTGCACTCATTACATGAACCTATTTCACACACCCCTGCAAAAAGAAAAAATATCACCATAAACATCGGATGACATGTACCACTACACATGTAGTTTATCTCCTACATTGTGTATGTGGGATATTTTATGTGGGGAAAACAGAAGATGACCTGCGTACTAGAATGGCCAATCACAGGTCATCAATACGGACGGCTATAGAAAAGGGGACATCTGAGCAGCCAGTTGCTCGACATTTTGCGCAAGCAGGCCATACAGTCAAGGACTTAAAATATACCCTTATTGATCATGTACCCCCCTCCCCTAGAGGGGGTGACAGGGGCAGAAGACTGCTACAATTGGAAGCGAAATGGACCTTTGAACTGGGTACCATGACTCCAGGGGGTCTTAATACCCATCTAGACTGGCGTAGCTATTTATAATTTGTAATACTAAGACAGCATAACTACCATCATTATATTGCTTTCTACCACTGTGAAGTAATAACCACTAGTATCATGAGGATACCCATACTTAGTAACAATCCAAAGCATATGGGGCATCCACATATTTACTCCAGATATAGAGCATTATCTATCTATATAATTTCCTAGTCCCACATACCAGAAATATTGGCTCTATCTGAGGAGAATACCTGTCACTTAATAGCTCCCCTATAGACTTTTTAACCTTTAGTTAATTTCTATATTATCCCTCACAGTAATTTGCACTACTGAATAATCTCACATTTTCCAATCACATAATTACCTCAATGGATCAAGTCACTAACTTATAAATACATATTCTGTTAATATGAGTAACCAATATTTTATGCACTTTAACAATTTTTCTTATTCCCTGCCAGGAGTGGTCCGGGCGCTACGGCTTCCAACGTGTGACGTCAGACGCCTTTGCGTCACTTCCGGGTTTCCGGTGCGGCAGCGGGGGGGCCGGAGGCGTCCTGGACAGCTTGTGGTCTATTTAGGCCCTGGTCAGGTAATAACAAACTTACACTGTTTTGTATTCACAGGAGTCTGATGACGGGCATCACCGCCCGAAAAAGTAATAAAACACACTTGTTCACTTTATCGGCGAGTGCCTCTGTTCATTGGAACCCTTAATATATTCAACACTTGGGAGCACCCCAACGCTGTAACTAAATAGTGAGTGCTGGTACCACTGGATTTATATATATATATATATATATATATATATATATATCCCTTCCTCTAAACGTCTTATATGCAGATTATATATATATATATATATATATATATATATATATATATATATATATATATATATATATATATATATATATATATATATATATATATATATATCTACTGCAATAAAAGGCACTTGAATTGTTCATTCCTGTATATGCCTGTTTTTTATCTACAGGACCAATGCTGAGCCTGGATAGTATTTGAATATATATATATATATATATATATATATATATATATATATAAACAAACATTGTGTATATATCAATTTAGGAATAAATAGAACATATTCTTCTATGTGAAGAACATAGGAATGTGAAATAATTATATTTTCATGTTGGGTTGGAGTTGGTGTTAGCTTTTTTCCTCCACTTTTTGTACTCCAATAAAGTCTATGGGGAAATATGTTAACGTGGTCGGCTTTTTGACACTTTGGGTTAGTGTGCAAGCAAAAACTTTTTACTGTCAACTTGTAATACGAGTGTTACCTGACACGTGTAAAAATCTTACTTCTAGCAGAGTTAGTGCACAAGCAGTAGTGATAAATACCTTTACACTCTTCTAATCTGGCCCAATATTGGTTGTTTAAATATTGAAAATAAAAATGTAAAGGTTTAGTTTCTATAGTTTGGTTCAAGGCCACCATGCTTTAAGGGACATTGTTCACTAGATGTTTTCTTTGCATAAATGTTTTGTAGATGATCCATTTATATAGCCCATCTGGTAGTGTTGTTGTAACAATGTATAGTTATGCTTATTTTTTAAGAACATTGTGCTGTTTTTTATACTGCTAACCAAGCCCCACAGTGTCAGACGTATACACGTGTTTACAGACTCCTGCCAGTTCCTGTTTATGTTTTCTTTTTAAAATTCTTTTTTATTTATTATAAAGTTCCACTGACAAGCACGGATCAAAAAGGAGCTGCCACCTACATTATATTTATGAACCCCCTAATCTGCTGCCCCCAATGTTGCCGCAACCTACCTACACTTATTAACCCCTAATCTGCCGCCCCCAACGTCGCTGCCACTATACTAAATGTATTAACCCCTAAACCTAAGTCTAACCCTAACACCCCCTAACTTAAATATAATTAAAATAAATCTAACTAAAAATTCCTATCATTACCTAAATAATTCCTATTTAAAACTAAATACTTACCTATAAAATAAACCCTAAGCTATCTACAATATAACTAATAGTTACATTGTTTCTATTTTAGGGTTTATTTTTATTTTACAGGCAAGTTTGTATTTATTTTAACTAGGTAGAATAGTTATTAAATATTTAATAACTACCTAGCTAAAATAAATACAACAGCACCTGTAAAATAAAACCTAACCTAAGTTACAATAACACCTAACACTACACTATAATTAAATAAACTAAATTAAATACAATTACCTAAATTAAATTAGCTAAAGTACAAAAAAACAAACACTAAATTACAGAAAATAATAAACAAATTACAAGATATTTAAACTAATTACACCTAATCTAATAGCCCTATCAAAATAAAAAAAAAGCCCCCCCCCAAAAAAAAAAAACCTAGCCTAAACTAAACTACCAATAGCCCTTAAAAGGGCCTTTTGCGGGGCATTGCCCCAAAGTAATCAGCTCTTTTACCTGTAAAAAAAAAATACAAACAACCCCCCCAACAGTAAAACCCACCACCCACACAACCAACCCCCCAAATAAAATACTATCTAAAAGAACCTAAGCTCCCCATTACCCTGAAAAGGGCATTTGGATGGGCATTGCCCTTAAAAGGGCAGTTAGTTCTTTTGCGGCCCAAAGTCCCTAACCTAAAAATAAAACCCACCCAATACACCCTTAAAAAAACTTAACACTAACCCCCTAAAGATCGACTTACTGTTCTAATGATCCGACATCCATCCTCAAGGAAGCGGCAGAAGTCTTCATCCAACCGGGTCGAAGTCCTCAACGAAGCCGAGAGAAGTCTTCATCCAAGCCGGGCGAAGTGGTTCTCCAGACGGGCAGAAGTCTTCATCCAGACGGCATCTTCTATCTTCATCCATCCGACGTGGAGCGGCTCCATCTTCAAGCCATCCAACGCGGATCATCCTCTTCATCCGACGACTAAAGACAAATGAAGGTATCTTTAAGTGACGTCATCCAAGATGGCGTCCCTTAGATTCCGATAGAATAGAATTCTATCAGCCAATCGGAATTAAGGTAGAAAAAATCCTATTGGCTGATGCAATCAGCCAATAGGATTGAAGTTCAATCCTATTGGCTGATCCAATCAGCCAATAGGATTGAGATCGCATTCTATTGGCTGATTGGAACAGATGCCGTCTGAATGAAGACTTCTGCCCGTCTGGAGGACCACTTCGCCCGACTTGGATGAAGGCTTCTCCCGGCTTCGTTGAGGACTTCGACCCGGTTGGATGAAGACTTCTGCCGCTTCCTTGAGGATGGATGTCGGATCTTCAGAACAGTAAGTCGATCTTCAGTGGGTTAGTGTTAGGATTTTTAAGGGTGTATTGGGTGGGTTTTATTTTTAGGTTAAGGACTTTGGGCCGCAAAAGAGCTAACTGCCCTTTTAAGGGCAATGCCCATCCAAATGCCCTTTTCAGGGCAATGGGGAGCTTAGGTTTTTTAAGTTAGGCTTTTATTTGGGGGGTTGGTTGTGTGGGTGGTGGGTTTTACTGCTGGGGGGTTGTTTGTATTTTTTTTTACAGGTAAAAGAGCTGATTACTTTGGGGCAATGCCCTGCAAAAGGCCCTTTTAAGGGCTATTGGTAGTTTAGTTTAGGCTAGGTTTTTTATTTTATTTTGGGGGGGCTTTTTTTTATTTTGATAGGGCTATTAGATTAGGTGTAATTAGTTTAAATATCTTGTAATTTGTTTATTATTTTCTGTAATTTAGTGTTTGTTTGTTTTTTTGTAGTTTAGCTAATTTAATTTAGGTAATTGTATTTAATTTAGTTAATTTATTTAATTGTAGTGTAGTGTTAGGTGTTATTGTAACTTAGGTTAGGTTTTATTTTACAGGTACTTTTGTATTTATTTTAGCTAGGTAGTTATTAAATAGTTAATAACTATTTAATAACTATTGTACCTAGTTAAAATAAATACAAACTTGCCTGTAAAATAAAAATAAACCCTAAGCTAGACTATTAGTTATATTGTAGCTAGCTTAGGGTTTATTTTATAGGTAAGTATTTAGTTTTAAATAGGAATAATTTAGCTAATTATAGTAATTTTATTTAGATTTATTGTAATTATATTTAAGTTAGGGGGTGTTAGGGTTAGGTTTAGGGGTTAATACATTTAGTATAGTGGCGGCGACATTGGGGGTGGCAGATGAGGGGTTAATAAATGTAGGTAGGTGGCGGCGATGTTAGGGACGGCAGATTAGGGGTTAATAATATTTAACTAAATGTTTGCAAGGCGGGAGTACGGCGGTTTAGGGGTTAATATGTTTATTATAGTGGCGGTGACGTTGGGGCGGCAGATTAGGGGTTAATAAGTGTAGGTAGGTGGCGGCAACATTGGGGGCGGCAGATTAAGGGTTAATAAATATAATGTAGGTGTCGGCTATGTTGGGGGCAGCAGATTAGGGGTTCATAAATATAATGTAAGCGGCGGCGGTGTCCGGAGCGGCAGATTAGGGGTTAATAAGAATAATGTAGGTGTCGGCGATGTCGGGGGTGGCAGATTAGGGGTTAATAAGTGTAAGATTAGGGATGTTTAGACTCAGGGTTCATGTAAGGGTGTTAGGTGTAAACATACATTTTATTTCCCCATAGGAATCAATGGGGCTGCGTTACTGAGTTTTACGCTGCTTTTTTGCAGGTGTTAGACTTTTTCTGATGATTCCTATGGGGAAATCGTGCACGAGCACGTACTACCAGCTCACCGCAGAATTAAAGGTACATGAAACCCAAAATTTTTCTTTCATGATTCAGATAGAGAATACAATTTAAAACAACTTTCCAATTTACTCCTATTGTCTAATCTGTTTCATTTTCTAGGTATCATTAGTTGAAGGAGCAGCAATGCACTACTAGTTTCTAACTGAACACATGGGTGAGCCAATCACACATTCAATATATATATATATATATATATATATATATATATACAGCCACCAATCAACAGATAGAACCTCGGTTCTCTGCTGCACATGAACTTGCCTAGATAAACCTTTCAGCAAATTATAACAAGAGAAGCAAGCAAATTAAATAATAGAAGTAAATTGGAAAATTATTTAAAATTGTATTCTCTATTTGAATCATGAAAGAAAATTTTTGGGTTTCATGTCCCTTTAAGCAGCGCTGGTATTGAAGTGCGGTAAGGAGCAAAATTTTGCTCAACGCTCACTTTTTGCCTTTTAACACCGGGTTTGTAAAAAACATAATTTATGCTTACCTGATAAATTTATTTCTCTTGTAGTGTAGTCAGTCCACGGGTCATCCATTACTTATGGAATATATCTCTTCCTAACAGGAAGCTGCAAGAGGATCACCCAAAGCAGAGCTGCTATATAGCTCCTCCCCTCACATGTCATATTCAGTCATTCGACCAAAGCAGACGAGAAAGGAGAAACCATAGGGTGCAGTGGTGACTGGAGTTTAATTAAAATTTAGATCTGCCTTAAAGACAGGGCGGGCCGTGGACTGACTACACTACAAGAGAAATAAATTTATCAGGTAAGCATAAATTATGTTTTCTCTTGTTAAGTGTAGTCAGTCCACGGGTCATCCATTACTTATGGAATACCAATACCAAAGCTAAAGTACACGGATGAAGGGAGGGACAAGGCAGGAACATTAAACAGAAGGAACCACTGCCTGAAGTACCTTTCTCCCAAAAATAGCCTCCGAAGAAGCAAAAGTGTCAAATTTGTAAAATTTTGAAAAAGTGTGAAGTGAAGACCAAGTTGCAGCCTTGCAAATCTGTTCAACAGAGGCCTCATTTTTAAAGGCCCAGGTGGAAGCCACAGCTTTAGTAGAATGAGCTGTAATCCTTTCACGAGGCTGCTGTCCAGCAGTCTCATAGGCTAAACGTATTATGCTACGAAGCCAAAAAGAGAGAGAGGTAGCCGAAGCCTTTTGACCTCTTCTCTGTCCAGAGTAAACGACAAACAGGGAAGAAATTTGACGAAAATCTTTAGTTGCCTGCAAATAGAACTTCAGGGCACGGACTACGTCCAGATTATGCAAAAGTCGTTCCTTCTTTGAAGAAGGGTTAGGACACAGTGATGGAACAACAATCTCTTGATTGATATTCCTGTTAGTAACTACCTTAGGTAAGAACCCAGGTTTAGTACGCAGAACTACCTTGTCTGAATGAAAAATCAGATAAGGAGAATCACAATGTAAGGCAGATAACTCAGAGACTCTTCGAGCCGAGGAAATAGCCATCAAAAACAGAACCTTCCAGGATAACAGCTTGATATCAATGGAATGAAGGGGTTCAAATGGAACGCCTTGAAGAACGTTAAGAACTAAGTTTAAGCTCCACGGCGGAGCAACAGTCTTAAACACAGGCTTAATCCTAGCTAAAGCCTGACAAAAAGCCTGAACGTCTGGAACTTCAGCCAGACGTTTGTGTAGAAGAATAGACAGAGCAGAAATCTGTCCCTTTAACGAACTAGCAGATAAGCCCTTTTCTAAACCCTCTTGTAGAAAGGACAATATCCTAGGAATCCTAACCTTACTCCATGAGTAACTCTTGGATTCGCACCAATATAAATATTTACGCCATATCTTATGGTAAATTTTTCTGGTAACAGGCTTCCTAGCCTGTATTAAGGTATCAATAACCGACTCCGAGAAGCCACGCTTTGATAGAATCAAGCGTTCAATCTCCATGCAGTCAGCCTCAGAGAAATTAGATTTGGATGGTTGAAAGGACCCTGAATTAGAAGGTCCTGTCTCAGAGGCAGAGACCACGGTGGACAGGACGACATGTCCACTAGGTCTGCATACCAGGTCCTGCGTGGCCACGCAGGCGCTATCAGAATCACCGAAGCTCTCTCCTGTTTGATCTTGGCAATCAAACGAGGACGCATCGGGAATGGTGGAAACACATAAGCCATGTTGAAGACCCAAGGGGCTGTCAGAGCATCTATCAGCACCGCTCCCGGGTCCCTGGACCTGGATCCGTAACAAGGAAGCTTGGCGTTCTGGCGAGACGCCATGAGATCCAGATCTGGTTTGCCCCAACGATGAATCAGTTGAGCAAAGACCTCCGGATGAAGTTTCCACTCCCCCGGATGAAAAGTCTGGCGACTTAGAAAATCCGCCTCCCAGTTCTCCACGCCTGGGATGTAAATCGCTGACAGGTGGCAAGAGTGAGACTCTGCCCAGCGAATTATCTTTGAGACTTCCAACATCGCTAGGGAACTTCTGGTTCCCCCTTGATGGTTGATGTAAGCCACAGTCGTGATGTTGTCCGACTGAAATCTGATGAACCTCAGAGTTGCTAACTGAGGCCAAGCTAGGAGAGCATTGAATATTGCTCTTAATTCCAGAATATTTATTGGGAGGAGTTTCTCCTCCTGAGTCCATAATCCCTGAGCCTTCAGGGAGTTCCAGACTGCGCCCCAGCCTAGAAGGCTGCCGTCTGTTGTTACAATCGTCCAATCTGGCCTGCGAAAGGTCATCCCCTTGGACAGATGTGGCCGAGAAAGCCACCATAGAAGAGAATCTCTGGTCTCTTGATCCAGATTTAGTAGGGGGGACAAATCTGAGTAATCCCCGTTCCACTGACTTAGCATGCACAATTGCAGCGGTCTGAGATGCAGGCGCGCAAATGGTACTATGTCCATTGCCGCTACCATTAAGCCGATTACTTCCATGCACTGAGCTACTGACGGGTGTGGAATGGAATGAAGGACACGGCAAGCATTTAGAAGTTTTGATAACCTGGCCTCTGTCAGGTAAATTTTCATCTCTACAGAATCTATAAAAGAGTCCCTAGAAAGGGAACCCTTGTAAGTGGTAATAGAGAACTCTTTTCCACGTTCACCTTCCACCCATGCGACCTCAGAAATGCCAGAACTATCTCTGTATGAGGCTTGGCAGTTTGAAAACTTGACGCTTGTATCAGAATGTCGTCTAGGTACGGAGTCACCGCTATGCCTCGCGGTCTTAGTACCGCCAGAAGTGAGCCCAGAACTTTTGTAAAGATTCTTGGAGCCGTAGCTAATCCGAAGGGAAGAGCTACAAACTGGTAATGCCTGTCTAGGAAAGCAAATCTTAGGTACCGATAATGATCCTTGTGAATCGGTATGTGAAGGTAGGCATCCTTTAAGTCCACTGTGGTCATGTACTGACCCTCTTGGATCATGGGAAGGATGGTTCGAATAGTTTCCATTTTGAATGATGGAACTCTTAGGAATTTGTTTAGGATTTTTAAAGGGACATTCCAGTCAAAATATAAATGCACATAGATTAATTACATCTTTGAATAGAAACATATTTGCAATATACATATATTAGCAAAAAATGCTTCTAGTAAAAGTTATCACTGTTTTAGTGTTAACATTTTTCTCTGCAAGTTCATGTGAAGTATAGCTAGATATTGTTACTGCACCCACATTTTAAATATTGCAGCTGCTCAGATCCTCACTGGGGCTTGTATGATGTCCAGAATGAACAAATTGAGTCATTAACAGATGGTACAAGCGCCTTTAACTCTCTGAGCAAGTGCTGTGTTTAAAATGCTGGTGCACGGTGCATACCTAAATACACTTTTGAAACAGCTATAGCTTTTATTAGAAGCATTTTTGCTAATGCATGTATATTACAAAATTGCTTCTGTTCAATGCCGAAATGCAGCCATGTGGTTTCCAATTTTGGCTGGAATATCCCTTTAAGTCCAAGATTGGTCTGAAGGTTCCCTCTTTCTTGGGAACCACAAATAGATTTGAATAGAATCCTTGCCCGTGTTCCGTCCGCGGAACTGGGTGGATCACCCCCATTAGTAAGAGGTCTTGTACACAGCGTAGAAACGCCTCTTTCTTTATTTGGTTTGCTGATAACCTTGAAAGATGAAATCTCCCTCGTGGAGGAGAAGTTTTGAAGTCCAGGAGATATCCCTGAGATATGATCTCTAACGCCCAGGGATCCTGGACATCTCTTGCCCAAGCCTGGGCGAAGAGAGAAAGTCTGCCCCCCACTAGATCAGTTTCCGGATAGGGGGCCCTCTCTTCATGCTGTCTTAGGGGCGGCAGCAGGTTTCTTGGCCTGCTTGCCCTTGTTCCAGGACTGGTTAACTTTTCAGCCCTGCCTGTAACGAGTAACAGCTCCTTCCTGTTTTGGAGCGGAGGAAGTTGATGCTGCTCCTGCCTTGAAGTTACGAAAGGCACGAAAATTAGACTGTTTGGCCTTTGATTTGGCCCTGTCCTGAGGTAGAGCATGGCCCTTACCTCCCGTAATGTCAGCTATAATTTCTTTCAAGCCGGGCCCGAATAAGGTCTGCCCTTTGAAAGGAATATTAAGCAATTTAGATTTAGAAGTCACGTCAGCTGACCAGGATTTAAGCCATAGCGCTCTGCGCGCTTGGATGGCGAATCCGGAGTTCTTAGCCGTAAGTTTGGTTAAATGTACGACGGCATCAGAAACAAATGCGTTAGCTAGCTTAAGTGCTTTAAGCTTGTTCATAATTTCATCCAATGGAGCTGTGCGAATGGCCTCTTCCAGAGACTCAAACCAGAATGCCGCTGCAGCAGTGACAGGCGCAATGCATGCAAGGGGCTGTAAGATAAAACCTTGTTGAACAAACATTTTCTTAAGGTAACCCTCTAATTTCTTATTCATTGGATCTGAAAAGGCACAACTATCCTCCACCGGGATATAGTGGTACGCTTAGCTAAAGTAGAAACTGCTCCCTCCACCTTAGGGACCGTCTGCCATAAGTCTCGTGTGGTGGCGTCTATAGGAAACATTTTCCTAAATATGGGAGGAGGGGAAAAAGGCACACCAGGTCTATCCCACTCCTTGCTAATAATCTCTGTAAGCCTTTTAGGTATAGGAAACACGTCAGTACACACCGGTACCGCATAGTATCTATCCAACCTACATAATTTTTCTGGAATTGCAACCGTGTTACAATCATTCAGAGCCGCTAATACCTCCCCTAGCAATATGCGGAGGTTCTCAAGCTTAAATTTAAAATTAGAAATCTCTGAATCCAGTCTCCCTGGATCAGATCCGTCACTCACAGAATGAAGCTCTCCGTCTTCATGTTCTGCAAACTGTGACGCAGTATATGACATGGCTCTCACCTCATCCGCGCGCTCTGTCCTTAACCCAGAGCTATCGCGCTTGCCTCTTAATTCTGGCAATTTAGATAATACTTCTGTCATAACAGTAGCCATGTCTTGCGAAGTGATTTGTAAGGGCCTCCCTGATGTACTTGGCGCCACAAAATCACGCACCTCCTGAGCGGGAGGCGAAGGTACTGACACGTGAGGAGAGTTAGTCGGCATAACTTCCCCCTCGTTGTCTGGTGATAATTTCTTTACATGTAAAGATTGACTTTTATTTAAAGTAACATCAATGCAATTAGTACACAAATTTCTATTGGGCTCCACATTGGCCTTTAAACATAGTGAACAAAGAGATTCATCTGTGTCAGACATGTTTAAATAGACTAGCAATGAGACTAGCAAGCTTGGAAATACTTTTCTAAATAAATTTACAAGCAATATAAAAAACGCTACTGTGCCTTTAAGAAGCACAAAAAGCTGTCACAGTTGAAATAACAATGAACCAAAATAGTTATAGCAACCAATTTTTCACAGTAAATGTATTAAGTTAGCAAAGGATTGCACCCACCAGCAAATGGATGATTAACCCCTTAATACCCAAAAACGGATAACAATTTAATAATTAACGTTTTTATCACAGTCAAAACACACTGTCACAGGTCTGCTGTGACTGATTACCTCCCTTAAAATGAAGTTTGAAGACCCCTGAGCTCTCTAGAGACGATCTGGATCATGGAGGATGAAGTAGACAGATTGTGACTGAATTTTTACTGCGCAAAAAAGCGCTAAAATAGGCCCCTCCCATCCATATTACAACAGTGGGGAAGCTCAGATAACTGTTTCTATGCAGAAAACAAAGATGGCCATGTGGTAAAATCATGCCCCAATAAGTTTTATCACCAAGTACCTCACAAAAAACGATTAACATGCCAGTAAACGTTTTAAACATACATTTGAAAAGCTATGAAGTGTTATTAATAAGCCTGCTACCAGTCGCTTTTACTGCAGTTAAGGCTCATACATTATTTCAGTATTAACAGTATTTTCAGAGTCAATTCCATTCCTTAGAAAAATACATTCAGTGTACACACACTCATCAGCCTAATACCAGTCGCTATCACTGCATTTAAGGCTGAACTTACGCTACATTGGTATCAGCAGTATTTTCTCAGTCAATTCCATTCCTCAGAAAAATAATTTACTGCACATACCTCTTTTGCAGGGGGGCCCTGCATGCTATTCCCCTTTTCTGAAGTTACCTCACTCCTCAGATGAGAACAGCCAGTGGATCTTAGTTACGTCTGCTAAGATCATAGAAAACGCAGGCAGATTCTTCTTCTAATGCTGCCTGAGAACAAACAGCACACTCCGGTGCCATTTAAAATAACAAACTTTTGATTGAAGAAATAAACTAAGTTAAAAAACAGCACAGACCTCTCACAGCGACCTATCTTTAGTTAGGCTGCAAGAGAATGACTGAATATGACATGTGAGGGGAGGAGCTATATAGCAGCTCTGCTTTGGGTGATCCACTTGCAGCTTCCTGTTAGGAAGAGATATATTCCATAAGTAAAGGATGACCCGTGGACTGACTACACTTAACAAGAGAAACTCGTAATACCAGCGCTGCAGCTAAGTGAGCGATGAGACAAAACTGTTAGCACCGCATAGCCTCTAACCCAAAACTCGTAATCTAGCCGTTATTTAGTTGCGGTGGGCTCCGGGAGCGGCGCGATAGGGGTTAATAACTTTATTTAATTGCAGGGATGTCAGGGAGCGGCGGGATAGGGGTTAATACTTTAATTTAGGTTTCGGCGATGTTGGGGCGGAAGATTAGGGGTGTTTAGACTCTGGGCTTATGTTAGGGTGATAGGTGTAAATGTAACTTTTATTCTACCATATAAATCAATGGGATATCGAGCAGCATCGAACATAAGCTTTCGCTGCTTTCAGACTCCCATTGATTCCTATGGCATCCGCGGCCTCCAGGATGGCGGATTGAAAACCAGGTACGCTGGGCCGGAATAGTGGCGAGCGCACCTGTTAGAAGTTTGATAACTTGCAAAAGGTGTCAGATAGTGCCAAATTTGTATTCGGAGCATCTATAATGACGTAAGCATCGATCTGTGTTGGACTGAGACCGGCGGATCGTATGTTACGTCACAGATTTCAACTTTTGCCGGTCTGTAGACTTTGATAAATAGGGTGAATCAGGCTTGCCACAATTATGCTGCGGAATTCCAGCGTATTCGCGGTTGACTGCTTGATAAATAGGCCTCATTAGGTACATAACAAAACACGAAGACAAAAATGATCTATACAAAACATCTCATAATACAGTAGCATATAGACTTTACAATAAAATCGGCATATTATTATACGACACAAATCAATACAAACAATTGTTCGTTCTCATATATTTCACAACAAAAAAGGATAGGCAAAACACAAAAATAATTTTCCAAACTTCAACTTAAATCGACCTATGCAGTTTTTTCTCAGTGCAAAAGAAAAAAAAAATGTTTTGTAGATTAAGTGGCATTGACAGAATAAAACTTTCCCACTGCTCAAAGAACGATTGGATATCAAGGTCAGTATTCAGCATAAAATCAGATTGTTCTATAGTTAATTTTGCTTTTATGTTATTGAAAAATTGTTTTTTTTCCTGGATTTCCATGAAGCAAAAATTATATTTCTTCCACATAAAATTGAAAAATTAATAAATCTAACACTAACAGCTTCAAATTTGCCCTCCAAAAGAAAAATAATATCCTCTTTTTTTGAGAGTAATGGGTTGTTTAATAATCCTAGTGAACCAAAAGGAGACCTTATCCCAGAACCTCCTCATTTTTGGGCAATCCCACATACAATGGATAACATTAGCCCTTGGATAGTTACATCTATAACAGGCTGTATTTTGATTCCCACCCCATCGTGCTATGGTGCTTGGAGTGATATAAGCTCTGTGTAACAATTTTATATGTGATTCTCCCATTAAAGGGACAGTCTACACCAGAATTTTGATTGTTTTAAAAGATAGATAATCCCTTTATTACCAATTCCCCAGTTTTGCATAACCAACACAGTTATAATAATATACTTTTAACCTCTGTGATTATCTTGTATCTAAGCCTCTGCAAACTGCCCCTTTATTTCAGTTCTTTTGACAGACTTGCAGTTTAGCCAATCAGTGCCTGCTCCCAAATAACTTCACGTGCACGAGCACAGTGTTATCTATATGAAATACGTGAACTAACACCCTCTAGTAGTGAAAAACTGTTCAAATGCATTCTGTAAAGAGGTGGCCTTCAAGGTCTAAGAAATTAGCATATGAACTTCCTAGGTTAAGCTTTCAACTAAGAATACCAAGATAACAAAGCAAAATTGGTGATAAAAGTAAATTGGAAAATTGTTTAAAATGACATGCTCTATCTGAATCATGAAAGTTTATTTTGGCCTAGACTGTCCCTTTAAGAGAGTAGAGGTGTTGCCCTTCAGGCTCGCTTAATACTTTTCTGGATTAACATAGGCCTAGATTTGGAGTTTGGCGGTAGCCGTGAAAACAAGCGTTAGAGGCTCCTAACGCTGGTTTTAGGCTACCGCCGGTATTTGGAGTCAGTCAAAAAAGGGTCTAACGCTCAGCCGCGACTTTTCCATACCGCAGATCCCCTTACGTCAATTGCGTATCCTATCTTTTCAATGGGATATTTCTAACTCCGGTATTTAGAGTCGTGGCTGAAGTGAGAGTTAGAAATCCAGAGAGACAAAACTCCAGCCGCAGAAAAAAGTCAGTAGTTAAGAGCTTTCTGGGCTAACGCCGGTTTATAAAGCTCTTAACTACTGTGCTCTAAAGTACACTAACACCCATAAACTACCTATGCACCCCTAAACCGAGGCCCCCCCACATCGCCGACACTCGATTAAATTTTTTTAACCCCTAATCTGCCGACCGCCACCTACGTTATCCTTATGTACCCCTAATCTGCTGCCCCTAACACTGCCGACCCCTATATTATATTTATTAACCCCTAACCTGCCCCCCACAACGTCACCACCAGCTACCTACAATAATTAACCCCTAATCTGCCGACCGCCACCTACGTTATACTTATGTACCCCTAATCTGCTGCCCCTAACACCGCCGACCCCTATATTATATTTATTAACCCTAATCTGCCCCCCACAACGTTGCCTCCACCTGCCTACACTTATTAACCCTTAATCTGCCGAGCGGACCGCACCGCTATTATAATAAAGTTATTAACCCCTAATCCGCCTCACTAACCCTATAATAAATAGTATTAACCCCTAATCTGCCCTCCCTAACATCGCCGACACCTAACTTCAATCATTAACCCCTAATCTGCCGACTGGAGCTCACCGCTATTCTAATAAATTTATTAACCCCTAAAGCTAAGTCTAACCCTAACACCCCCCTAAATTAAATATAATTTAAATATAACGAAAAAAATTAACTCTTATTAAATAAATTATTCCTATTTAAAGCTAAATACTTACCTGTAAAATAAATCCTAATATAGCTACAATATAAATTATATTTATATTATAGCTATTTTAAGATTTATATTTATTTTACAGGTAACTTTGTATTTATTTTAACCAGGTACAATAGCTAAAATAGTTAAAATAATTACAAAATTACCTGTAAAATAAATCCTAACCTAAGTTACAATTAAACCTAACACTACACTATCAATAAATTAATTAAATAAAATACCTACAATTACCTACAATTAAACCTAACACTACACTATCAATACATTAATTAAATACAATATCTACAAATAAATACAATGAAATAAACTAACTAAAGTACAAAAAATAAAAAAGAACTAAGTTACAAAAAATAAAAAAATATTTACAAACATCAGAAAAATATTACAACAATTTTAAACTAATTACACCTACTCTAAGCCCCCTAATAAAATAACAAAGCCTCCCAAAATAAAAAAAATGCCCTACCCTATTCTAAATTACTAAAGTTCAAAGCTCTTTTACCTTACCAGCCCTGAACAGGGCCCTTTGCGGGGCATGCCCCAAGAAATTCAGCTCTTTTGCCTGTAAAAAAAAACATACAATACCCCCTCCCCCAACATTACAACCCACCACACACATACCCCTAATCTAACCCAAACCCCCCTTAAATAAACCTAACACTAAGCCCCTGAAGATCTTCCTACCTTGTCTTCACCATACCAGGTTCACCGATCGATCCAGAAGAGCTCCTCCAATGTCCTGATCCAAGCCCAAGCAGGGGGCTGAAGAGGTCCATGATCCGGCTGAAGTCATCATCCAAGCGGGAGCTGAAGAGGTCCATGATCCGGCTGAAGTCATCATCCAAGCGGGAGCTGAAGAGGTCCATGATCCGGCTGAAGTCTTCTATCAACGGCATCTTCAATCTTCTTTCTTCGGAGCCATCATCTTCCAGCCGTCGCGGAACATCCTCTTCTCCCGACGCCTACTCGCCGAATGACGGTTCCTTTAAATGACGTCATCCAAGATGGCGTCCCTCAAATTCCGATTGGCTGATAGGATTCTATCAGCCAATCGGAATTAAGGTAGGAAAATTCTGATTGGCTGATGGAATCAGCCAATCAGAATCAAGTTCAATCCGATTGGCCGATCCGAAGTTCTTAACTATTTAATAGCTATTGTACCTGGTTAAAATAAATACAAAGTTACCTGTAAAATAAATATAAATCCTAAAATAGCTATAATATAATTATAATTTATATTGTAGCTATATTAGGATTTATTTTACAGGTAAGTATTTAGCTTTAAATAGGAATAATTTATTTAATAAGAGTTAATTTATTTCGTTAGATTAAATATATATTTAACTTAGGGGGGTGTTAGTGTTAGGTTTAGACTTACCTTTAGGGGTTAATACATTTATTAGAATAGCGGTGAGCTCCAGTCGGCAGATTAGGGGTTAATGTTTGAAGTTAGGTGTCGGCGATGTTAGGGAGGGCAGATTAGGGGTTAATACTATTTATTATAGGGTTAGTGAGGCGGATTAGGGGTTAATAACTTTATTATAATAGCGGTGCGGTCCGCTCGGCAGATTAGGGGTTAATAAGTGTAGGCAGGTGGAGGCGACGTTGTGGGGGGCAGATTAGGGGTTAATAAATATAATATAGGGGTTGGCGGTGTTAGGGACAACAGATTAGGGGTACATATCGATAATGTAAGTAGCGGCGGATTACGGAGCGGCAGATTAGGGGTTAATAATAATATGCAGGGGTCAGCGATAGCGGGGGCGGCAGATTAGGGGTTAATAAGTGTAAGGTTAGGGGTGTTTAGACTCGGGGTACATGTTAGAGTGTTAGGTGCAGACGTAGGAAGTGTTTCCCCATAGCAAACAATGGGGCTGCGTTAGGAGCTGAACGCGGCTTTTTTGCAGGTGTTAGGTTTTTTTTCAGCTCAAACAGCCCTATTGTTTCCTATGGGGGAATCGTGCACGAGCACGTTTTTGAGGCTGGCCGCGTCCGTAAGCAACTCTGGTATCGAGAGTTGAAGTTGCGTTAAATATGCTCTACGCTCCTTTTTTGGAGCCTAACGCAGCCATTCTGTGGACTCTCAATACCAGTTATTTTAAAGGTGCGGCCAGAAAAAAGCCAGCGTTAGCTACGCGGGTCGTTACCGACAAAACTCTTAATCTAGCCCATAGTGTTTACCCCAGATTCATCCTCTCCCCATTTTTGGGCAAAATTTGCAATGTTCTCTTTCCCTTCTTTCTCCATTAATATGCCATACCAAAATGAGACAGAATAGCATCCAGCATTATATAATTTAATTCCACTAACAAAAGGATTCCCAGCATTATTGGGAAATTCATGTTCTTGCGACTCCCAGTAATGTCTTATCTTCAAATAGGCAAAAAAACTCTGCATTAGTAAATATTAAATTCTTGCTTAAGCCCCTCAAAAGTTTAAAATATTCCATTTGCATCAATTAATTGTATAACGAACTCTAGCCCGGCTCTTCTCCAATTATAAAAGACCTTGGAACTTAAGCCCTCACTGAACTCAGGGTTACCAATAATTGGGAGGAACGCTAAAAAAATGTGGGTATATCTTAAGAAATTTGCAATGTTTTTGCCATGCTATAATTGGATTCCTTAATGTTATCATTTTTTCGCTATCGCTGGCAATTTAGATATTTGTAAGTGTAAAATTGATTTTAAGGAAATTGGAGCTGAGATATTAGGCTCAAACTCCTGTAGGGAGTAATGACCATATTCTAGAATCCAGTCTGGGATTATTTTATCAAGGCATTCCCAGTTATATTTAAGTAAATTGGGTAAATTAAATCCAGCAAATTTGTTCCGCTGAGAAAGTCTGTGTAAGGATAATTTAGCTTTGCTTTTCCCCCATAAGAATTCCCTAAAGGCTGAATTAATTAGCTCTAGATGTTTAGTTTTAAGTAAAAGAGGAAGATTCTGCATATTATATAATATTTTAGGAAACACAAAAATCTTAATAGTATTGATTTTTCCATAGAGAGACAAAGGAAGATCCTTCCATTTCTTTAAATCTCTTTGAACTTTTAAGACTAGGTCCTTATAATTAAGAACATACCATTTCTCTGGCGAGGCACTAATCTTTAACCCTAAGGAGTCAATTTATCAAGCTCCGTATGGAGCTTAATGCCCCTTGTTTCCGGCGAGCCTTCAGGCTCTAACTCCCCCCACACATTTCCTTCTATGGCTGTATCAATATCTATTGTTGTTTTGGTAGAATGCAAAAATGCATAGGGATTATCTGATGGAGCATGCCTAGAAGTTTTGAACTCACACAGAGAATGCCTGTGTCTAAACACTGATAAGAGGGGAGGAGGGTGGAGTTGGCTTCTCCAGGCAGCTTAGCTATGTAATTCATTTTGCTTATTTTTGAAAATTATTTTAAAATACTTGCCAGCAATTTTGAATTTTTATTTTTTATGCAAACTATTTTTAATGTATTAGCACTTTTAGGATATGCACAGATCTCAACTTGTTTTATTTCCCTTTAAGCAAGGTGTAGCAATCACCTCCCCCACCCAACCAGTTTTAAGTTTAAGTAGTTCTTTGGAATTGAAATGTTTCCTGTAAGAATGCAATGTGTGTTGATAGGCTCTTAAGTGGTTAACTATCATTTTCCTTTTTATAGGAGAGGGTATACCCCTAATAATCCACAAAATTAAATTACAAACTGACATGTCTTACTTATTAAATTGTATGTGCATGTCAATAACAAGAGAGAGGAGGAAGGGAGAGAACATAGTAATCATTAAAACAAACAAATCCAAAATAATTCAAATCATAAAAATCCACTAGTTCCAAACAACATAAAACCCCAGGGTGACAGGCCAACATTAACACACATACAAGTTGAATGAGTCTAGAATTCAAACCAAACTGTTCCTTTGTGATAGATTCAGGAGAGATATTTGAGGATTAACCACAAGCTCTACCACAATATTAAAGGGACACTGAAAACAAATTTTTTCTATCGTGACTCAGATAGAGCAGGCAATTTTAAGCAACTTTCTAATTTACTCCTATTATCAAATTATTTTCATTCTCTTAGTATCTTTATTTGAAATGCAAGAATGTAAGTTTAGATGCCGGCCCATTTTTGGTGAACACACTGTGTTCTTGCTGATTGGTGGGTAAATTCACCTACCAATAAACAAGTGCTTTCCATGGTTCTGAACCAAAAAAATAGCTTAGATGCCTTCTTTTTCAAATAAAGAAAGCAAAAGAATGAACAAAAATTGATAATAGGAGTAAATTAGAAAGTTGTTTAAAATTGCCTGCTCTATCTGAATCACGAATGAAAAATAAATTGGGTTCAGTGTTCCTTTAATATTGTGGTAGAGCTTGTGGTTAATCCTCAAATATCTCTCCTGAATCTATCACAAAGGAACAGTTTGATTTGAATTCTAGACTCATTCAATTTGTATGTGTGTTAATGTTGGCCTGTCACCCTGGGGTTTTATGTTGTTTGGAACTAGTGGATTTTTATGATTTGAATTATTTTGGATTTGTTTGTTTTAATGATTACTATATTCTCTCCCTTCCTCCTCTCTCTTGTTATTGACATGCACATACAATTTAATAAGTAAGACATGTCAGTTTGTAATTTAATTTTGTGGATTATTAGGGGTATACCCTCTCCTATAAAAAGGAAAATGATAGTTAACCACTTAAGAGCCTATCAACACACATTGCATTCTTACAGGAAACATTTCAATTCCAAAGAACTACTTAAACTTAAAACTGGTTGGGTGGGCGAGGTGATTGCTATACCTTGCTTAAAGGGAAATAAAACAAGTTGAGATCTGTGCATATCCTAAAAGGGCTAATACATTAAAAATAGTTTGCATAAAAAATAAAAATTTAAAATTGCTGGCAAGTATTTTAAAATAATTTTCAAAAATAAGCAAAATGAATTACATAGCTAAGCTGCCTAGAGAAGCCAACTCCACCCTCCCTTCTTATCAGTGTTTAGACACAGGCATTGTCTGTGTGAGTTCAAAGCTTCTAGGCATGCTCCAGCAGATAATCCCTATGCATTTTTGCATTCTACCAAAACAACAATAGATATTGATACAGCCATAGAAGGAAATGTGTGGGGGGAGATAGAGCCTGAAGGCTCGCGGGAAACAAGGGGCATTAAACTCCATACGGAGCTTGATAAATTGACCTCTTAGGGTTAAAGATTAGTGCCTCACCAGAGAAATGGTATGGTCTTAATTATAAGGACCTAGTCTTAAAACTTTTTGAATCAGATTTGTGCAAATTGGGGCCATCTCCTTTCTGCGACGAGATGTCTCTATAGAAAAATCCTGGAAAATCAATATTCTGTCTTCTCCTAAAATAACTTCCCTTTTCTTTCTGAAATGAGCCATAATTTCCACTTTATCTTGAAAGTGGAGTAGTTTGGCTATAATTGGACTTTTACTCCTGCTAGTGCCTTGATTGAGATTATAGGTTCCTACTCTGTGAGCTATTTCTACCAAGATTTTAGAGGCAGAACACTGCATGCCTAAGATCTCCGGAAGCTTTTTAGAAACAAAATTTATTCAGGTCAGCATATTCAGATGATTCTGATAAACCTATTATCCTTATATTATTTATTCTAGCTCTGTCCTCAGCCTCCTCTAACCTATCCTGCAAAATCCTTATTGAGCTAGTATGCTGCTGAAGTTCTACAGGTAGCCCTCAGTTTACGCCGGTGTTAGGTTCCAGAAGGAATGGTTGTAAATCGAAACCGTTGCAAATTGAAACCCAGTTTATAATGTAAGTCAATGGGAAGTTAGGTTCCAGGCCCCTCTCAAAATTGTCATAAGTAACACCTAATACATTATTTTTAAAGCTGTGAAATGAAGACTTTAAATGCTAAACAGCATTATAAACAGTATCAAATAATCACACAACACAGAATATATAATTAAACTAAGTTAAATTAACAAAAACATTTGCTAAACTGCATTATAAACCTTATGAAATAATCACACAACACAGACTTGACTTGCATTTTTTGCAAACAGTTCCTTTTATGCATTCCAATCTCGACTGATTTATAGACAGGAAGATCTTGTTTATATAAAAACTGCTTGATAGCTCATGTCTAGGTAGCTACACTGATTCATTTCAGCCTACTTGTGTGTATCTTTGCTGCAACACAAGCGGACAGCTCCACCTACTGGCTATTTTAATCAATGCACTGCTTTCTCAATGGCTTTTCAATAGCAGTCACATGACAAAAAAAAAAAAAAAAAGAAGGTTGTTATTCTGAAACAGCGCAAATTGAACCGGCATAAAACAAGGGCCACCTGTATTTGATAGCAATTTCGTCTGTCTTCAGCTTCAGATATCATATTTTCTGCTTCTTCAATTCTATTGGTAAACTGGCAAACCTCATTTGAAAGGTTGGAAAAATCAGATCTTAGTTGTTCAAATTGGGGCATCATCATGCCAGAAATCCTCTTGACAAGATCACCCACATCAAGAGGGTTAGAGATACTACTCTCATCAAGTATACTATCTTGTGTCACCAAGTTGCTTGGTTTACTTTTTCTCTCTTTCCCTTTAGGTGGCATTGTAGGGGAGCCAGTTTTACCAGACAGTTAGACACAATAAATGTATCCATGAAAGAGAGAAAAAAAAAGAAAAATACAAAATACAGTGAAAATACAACAACCAAAACAGGTAAACGTAGTGAATACCAAAAAAACGTGCCACGTGTCAGAATATATGAAAGTATACAGTTTCCTTCATAACTGTTAGATACAACCTTAAATTAAGAAATGCTAGTGGTAATTTGTGAGAAATAGGAACCAACCTTAGCAGTGATCCTTTACCAAGTGATATATAGTAGGGTCAATTTTCCCTTTAAGTACTTTCTTTTATGTAGACAGGAGATCAATATGATCTCTATTACAAAGCTATCTAGGTAATAATAATAATAATAATAATAATAACAACAACAACCCCTGTGGAAACAACCAAAAACAAAGGAAGGGATAATTCCCTTTATGGATAGGCTTTAGCAGATATATGAAGTATAAGTATTCTTATCTATGAAGAGCAAAATAACAGTGAAACACCACTTATTAATATGCATATCAGCACATCGTCTTACTGCATCACTTATTATAATAGAATAGTTTTAGACCTCATTAACTTAAACTTCTATTATCCAGTATTTGAAATAACACCAAAGTCAATATTTCTAAGAGTAAAAAGCTGAGTTGTATTCAGACTGCTTAACCTGATACCAAAAAGTATGTTTTCTGATATAATAGCATTCAATTAAGTTCAGTGTCTGCACACCCAAATTGCAGCCAGTTATATATCAGCCAGAAGAACCTCAGCTATGCAGGATAAGTCTCTCCAGGTGAGACCGCTATAATAGCCAGAGTCTTCACCCAGTATATATTATATTAGACAGGCAGTATATAGGCAGACCATGTACAACACAATCAGGCTCATTCAATCTTGTAGTAATAGGTAGTTTAAGCTTAGCATCCTCCACAGGAATATATCTCATACAATAGCCTCTATCAAAGTAATCTTAAACCGGGTTCTATATCTGTATACCCAAAGGTCTTTACAAACACACGCCTTCACTAAGCCGGTAACAGCGTACCATACGTATCCTAGGCTCTCTCCACCTTGTGGAAATGAGCATTTGTATGTCAGCAGCTTCCAGACATATCAGTTCCACAACATGGTACTTATAGTTCCCCCGCTCTCAACAGCGTTTACCTATAAGGGATCACCACAGGCTGTTATTCTCACAGCTCCGCTGTTTAAGCAGTTCTTTTACCACAAGATGTATTCCGCCCTGTATCAGGGCTCCTTGCTTCAGCTCTCTTTTCTTTTATACAGCAGCTCCTGCCTTCATTTGTGGGTGCAGTAAGGTGACTCTCCGGGACCCATATGTCTATGGCAACTCAGACCAAATGCCAAAAATGTCCTCCCGACTTCCGGCTCAAGCTAATTGACAGCCTGATGCTTCTCATATAACCTCCTTGGAGGTGCCTTCCGCAGCCACCTCCGTGCTACAATGAAGTAGAGGCGGCTTCTACAGCGCGTGGTTCCCGTTCCCCACTGTACTCCTTAGTACTCCTTAGAGCGGTACGACTCCTTGAGGTTCTACAGCTCTGTTCTGTCGCCTCCACTGGGGCTCTGTAGGTAAGCGGTGTAGACCGCTTCTTTGGCATCCTCGTACAGGAGCAGAAGCCCACACGTCACATCTGCTAGAAGCCAACACCGGAAGTCCTGCCAGCTGCTGTTTATTTGATCTGTCTTTTCATATGCAGGGAAGGGGGGGGGGGGGGAGTGTCTGCTCTTTTTGTTTACCCAGCCCCTTTCACTGGGTGTTCCAGCTAGCCTAATGAATAATTCTAAACTAAGAGCTTCTAAGTAAATTTTTAAAAGGGTTAATACTGGATTTTTAGATCAGTGTCTGTGCATATTATTCTTTATAGCAGTGTCTATTACATGCAGTTATATGAAAATTGGTGTATACTGTCCCTATAACTAGTTTTCTATTTATCTCTGTTAGTGCAAACAAATGTTCTGTGTAAACCTTTTTAGATACTCCTATGTTACAGATTTGTTTTGAAAGACACTTTTAGTTTTTTTTTTATCTGTCCCTAAATAAAGGGACAGTCTACCATATAATTGTTATTGTTTTAAAAGATAGAGAATCCCTTTATTACCCATTCCTATGTTTAGTTAAACTAAGAATACCAAGAGAAAAAAGCAAATTTGATAATAAAAGTAAATTGGAAAGTTGATTAAAATTAAAAGTCATATCTCCTATCTAAATTAATGCTTCCGGTCGAGCAGGGAGGACTTTCTTTGCCAGATATCCGATTGTATAATATAGTTTTTCAGGCTAGAATAGTAATGGATTGGTTAACCAATGCTAACTACGTAACAAGTCTTGAACTTGAAAAAAACATAGCCCATCCATGCTCCTTGATAGCCCTACTACATTGTGATAAAAAGATAATTCCACCCATATTAAAGAAAATTAAGTTCATCTATAACCCAATCCAGATGTGGAAAAAGATTTGTTCAATGCTACATATCCAGACTAGAATATCACGACATCTACCTCTCTTAAATAACCCACATTTTCAAGCAGGTATGCAATCTGCTCTCTTCTCTAATTGGAAATCCCTAGGCCTTCAGAATATCCATCAACTACTTGACTTCCAAAATAAATGTATTAAAACTTTCGATTCTCTTAAAAAGGACTTCCATATTCCTAATAAAAACTTTTTCGCTTATTTGCAAGCACGACACTATGCTCTTAAGTTGGTAAATGACTTTGGTTGGGAAAGGTCCCTAGGCATACTTGAGAATTGGATTTTATTAGCTAAGAATGGCCTAACATCCATCTCCTATATATATCAGAGATTGGCTTCCTTGAAAGGCACAGAAATATTAGAAAACCTGCAGGTCAAGTGGACAAATACTTTATCAGAAAACTTAGGAGAAACTTCTGTAATCACTTCATCAATTCAAGCGATAGCTCGTGCCACCCTCTCCGCCACGTGGAGAGAGACACATGTTAAATTATTATTTATGACATACTTCTCACCGGAGAATGTTAATAAATCCTCAGCAATATGTAGAACAGCTGCCAGGCAAAATACTGTGCTCGTGTCGACCGTGGAAATCTGCCCAATTCCACTATAACAATATGCAACATGGGAATGTCCACAGCACAATTTGCTTAAAAAAGTATCTTTATTGACAAAAGATAGAGCAACGTTTCGTGACTACTGTCACTTAATCATGCATGATTAAGTGACAGTAGTCACGAAACGTCGCTCTATCTTTTGTCAATAAAGATACTTTTTTAAGCAAATTGTGCTGTGGACATTCCCATGTTGCATCTCACCGGAGAAGGGAGCTAAATGCCGAAGTGATACTTTTAATAAATGTCCAAAATGCTCTTACCCCTCGGCTAACCTTATCCATATGTTCTGGTATTGTCCAAAAATAAGGAATTGTTGGCAGAAAATACAATACTGGATGGTCAACGTACTAGGAATATCTTCACTGTCATTATCTCCTCTAAATATAATTTTCCCACTGGAGGACTTCGGCATCCCTCGAGATAAATTTAAAATAGTTATTTTGATAATTCTTGCTGTTCGATATTTAATACTGAAGAAGTGGAAATCACAAGCAACACCAAGTATATTAGAGATAAAGAATTGTTTGAAGAAACAATGTATAATAGAACAGCTAGATACCAACTTACAGAATGAACAAGAAGTGGGGAACTTTTTCTCTAAATGGTCAGATTTTATTAAGGCTTTACCCACAAGCGAAATCGAACATTTAATCTATCCCTTTAGAAATACGGAGCTGGTTCTTCTGGGAGTTTGGTAGATTTTTGCAAGTTAACTTATGAACTTATGAAGAGCTAAAGGCCTTGATCCTTGTCTATTCAGTTTGTTCTTTCATTTTTTCTTCTCCCTTCCCCTTCTTGCATCCCCCCCGTTTTTTTTTGTTTTTTTTGTTTGTTTTTTATTATTATTTATTTTATTTTAAAAGAAAAGGGGTTGTGGGAAAAGAAAAGGGGCATCATATAGACAGATATAAAATATCATGTTATGTATTGGATGAGAGTCAAAATATTCAAAATATACTTTATAGCCTTGATTAAGTTTTGTCAATTCAAGAACCGATATTGATGTTTTTCTTTTTCTTCATTATTTTTTGTCTTTTCTCTCATATATACATGAAATTATGTTGTAATCAAATTTCTGATGCTTGTTAATAAAAAAAAATAAAAAAATTAAAAGTCATATCTGGGGGGGGGGGGGCGGAGTTAACCGCCATAGCTATTGGACGCACTGAGCAGGAGCTCCTGACTTCAATACCATAAAATATGATTTCTTCCTGACAAAGCTATTCTATTTAGCTTATATCTAGTGAATACTGCTAAAAGAGGAAGCGGGGGATGCGCGGATAAAGAATTGGTGGCTGTGTGCCTCATACTGAGCTGAAAAACGGTGAGGAGGCTCCCTATCACAAGCTGAAGCGCCATTTTGGAAGCGGCTGTACTGCTGCCCGTGATGGAGGCCCAAGAACTGTACACTGGCATCAGAAACCTACTGGAGGAGTACGGGAGGAGAATATGTGAGAGATTGGATGCTCTTACTGTTAAAGTTCAAGCAGCGCAAGCACGCAGCGATACCACGGCTGAGGAACAAGATACACCACCGGAGTCACAGTGTGACGCAGCACCTAAGGATCCCCAGCCGCGCTCCCCAGCACTGGTGTTTGAGAGTGCGGGTCCCAAGCTGGAGCCCAGTTTTTTCTCTGTTGCCGCGATTGGATTGCGGATCTGGGAGATCACACAGCATGGCAGCCTGTACATGGGGGCAAGCTCTGGGGTGCACTACAGAGCTCACGTATTGTCCCGCTCGCTTCTTCCTGGCATCAGCTCGGCTGACTTTTCACAGCAAGTCTGCTGGGGAAGTTTTCAAAGTTTCCAAATGCACCGGATGGGTATCGGATAGGAAGGTCACTTTCGCATACATTCAAGGCACTCTGGGTTTTTTTTTGTACTTACAGCACACCAGAGGTTACAGAACATTCAGGCCTGATATAACACTCTGACTCTAATGAACACTCCGCACTGAGCCTGTCTTACAGGAGAATTGCTACAGCTTCAGTTGAGGGTCTTACACCTACTAACAAAAAATGCCTAAGACGATGTGGTTTTCTGCATTTATGTCTTTACTATGTTTTCATTTTCTGCAGACCGAAAATAAGTTTACAGTGAGAGGGGCGCCAACTCCTGTTTATGCTTGAGGAAACTGTAATTATAAAGACATGTCTTCTGATCTCAGATAGGCTTCCCATATATATCCTAGGTGGAATGGAATGTAATACTGTACTGCTTATCTTAGTAAATACATTTAGGTTCAAAGTCTTGCTATAACAGCTCAGGATTGTATAAGACTATATAACTTAAACCTACTCTACTGACTTCTTGCTGGCTAGGGAATAAGATCTACATCCATTGCATGCTAGTTTACTGTGCTTTACTAGTAAGGGAAAGCAGTGTTCTATAACCTACTATATTGTTCAACCTTTAAGCTGCACTTGGTGTTAGTATATATGCTAAGCAGTACCAATGGGCTGTTGCAGTGAGACATTATTTATGAATATTGCTATTCTTAATTTGGGGACCATGATTCTCTGAAGGCATAGGACATGTGAGACAAGGGTGAAGACCCCTGAGAAGCCTTAAAGTGTAGAATTTTTTCTTTGTCCTACCTTATATTTCCCTCAGAGGGATAGTATGCGCTGTAGCTACAGTAATATATGTAGATATAGTTAATTCCCCTTATTGCTATGTGATACCTTACTCTTTTCTTTAGCTCTAAATATTTAGCCATATTTACATAGTCATGCAAACCTTATTTCCTAATAATGCGGGGCCTGGTTTAGGTACTCCATTTCTTTTCAATGTGTAGCTAGCTCCACACATAAGTGATCATCCCTAAACTAATAGACCTTACAGAGCCACACTACAGCCCCAAGTAACGCCCCTTAGAGATAACTATATTAGACTTATGAGTCATACAAATAGCTCTATGGGAGTACCATACTGATTATTGTTAATGTGTGTTGTTTTTTCACGATAGTATTGTATCCATCTTCACTGCCCTAAATATTTCACTGTGTATTGTTTGATGTCCTGCAGCTGTCTGTACTAAGTGCTAGATAACTCCGAAGCATTGTCTATATCTCATGTTAGCACTGAGGTGGGCTCTTATTTTCGACATAAACTCCCCTGTCGAGGTATAATAGCACTACAACAGGTGTGAGTTTTTTATAAACCACATTATAGTTGATCTCTAGAAATGCTTTGTGGGGATACCTAATTTTATGTTATTCTATCACTCATATCAATAAGCCCACCTATAAGCTGGATATCTACGAAGTTTTAATATTATTTCATGTTTGATCTTAGTTTTCTGCATCTTGTTACCTACTTGTTAGTTTTATCTGACTTGTATAAATATGTTCGTGTATTTTATGCGATTGACAATTATAGGCCCAAAAGCGGTCTATATCGAGCAACACCCCTCAGTTAATAAGTTATGTATTTGAGGGTCCAAAAGTGGCCTGAGCAATCATGGAGGGACAAAAATAGAGGGTAGTTGAGAGGTTCTCCCCAACTGGTTTAGTATACTGTGAAATGAGTATGTTGTTCATTGTATATCTATCTATTTCATTGAGTAACCTGTATGTTACATATTTTATTACCCTCAATAAAAATAAAAAGTCATATCTGAATAATTAAAGTTTAATTTAAACTAGACTGTCCCTTTAACATCAGCAGGAAAGATAGATAAGGGGAAAGTTCAAAGATGGTGCATATTACTTTAAAGAAACTCAGTGGAATTTAGAACAAACTATTTTCATAGTTTTGAAAGTATATGGTAAATTGTTTTAACAACAAATAAGTCTTGCAATCTCACACTGTTTAATATCGCTCTAACTAAGAAGAGAGAGGCCCCTTGAGAAATCCTCCTGATTGGTAAATGTGTGATATTAAACAGTGTCTACCATTCAATGCCGTTCTCAGATGGCAAACCATGCATGACAGAATCTAAGTCAGCTGTGAGGTTTTACATGAGTGATATAATAAAGGCTGCACAAAACATCGTATTAAAGGATACGCTTTCGGACTATTTTCCTTTTGTATCCGTACACACGTAACAGTTGTGGTTTGTGATATACACAATACAGGGAATGTAAATGTAAATTTTAATGAATTAAAGTGCCCCTGTTTTTAATCAAATTTTTAAAAACCGGACACTTTAGCATCAAAATTTACATTCACTTTAATGCCCCTTTAATATAAAATAGTGACGGTTATTTATTGGCTCATATGAGGTAACTCTATAATGAGTTTTTTCTGTATGTGACCTACATAGATTTCATGGAATGTTCCAATAAACTATTGACTGTTGGAGCACTACTTTCATTATCTCTGTGTGTAGCCACCAATCGCCTGCTAGCTTTTAATATTGCACTGCTGCTGCTTAGGGGTTGTATGCTTTTCAACAAAGGATACCAAGTGACATGTTCTATATGAACCATGAAAGTTTAATATTGACTTTAATGCCTATTTTATCACAGACTGACACTGAGAGGCCTATTTAACAAAGGTCTGTCGGACATGATCCGACAGTGCGGATCAGGTCCGACAGACCTCGCTGAATGCGGACAGCAATACGCTCTCCGCATTCAGCATTGCAACAGCAGCTCTTGTGAGCTGCTGGTGCAACGCTGCCCCCTGCAGATTCACACCAGCAGGGGGTTGTCAATCAACCTGATCGTACTCGATTGGGTTGAATTGTGGCGATCTCTGTCCGCCTCCTCAGAGCAGACGGACAGGTTATGGAGCAGCGGTCTTGAGACCGCTGCTCCATAACTTGTGTTTCTGGCAAGTCTGAAAGGGACAGTCTAGTCCAAATAAACTTTCATGATTCAGATAGAGCATGTAATTGTAAACAATTTTCCAATTTACTTTTATCACCAATTTTTCTTTGTTCTCTTGGTATTCTTAGTTGAAAGCTAAACCTAGGAGGTTCATATGCTAATTTCTTAGACCTTGAAGGCCGCTTCTTAAGAATGCATTTTAACAGGGTTTTCCCCACTAGAGGGTGTTAGTTCATGTTTTTCATATATATAACACTGTGCTCGTGCACGTAAAGTTACCTGGGAGCCATCACTGATTGGCTAAACTGCAAGTCTGTCAAAAGAACTGAAATAAAGGGGCAGTTTGCAGAGGCTTAGATACAAGATAATCACAGAGGTTAAAAATTTATAAATATAACTGTATTGGTTATGCAAAACTGGGGAATGGGTAAAAAAGGGATTATCTATCTTTTAAAACAATAAAAAGTCTGGTGTAGACTGTCCCTTGAAGGCTCGCCAGAAACACGGGTCGTCAAGCTCCATACGGAGCTTAATAGATATGCCCCTGAGCGTGAGCACCTGGTGCTTATCTTATTGTTAAGAAGGATAAAGGTTTTTTATTAGCTATTCAGTATAAACTTCTGTATATCACAAGCTCACTACTGACTGTTATGTCTATTTAAAGGGAGATAGGAAAACAGCACACCTCAGTCTCTCTTTTTCTTTTTCAATGGGGCAAGGAATAAAGGACTTGCCAGGTCCCAAACAATCCAAGAACAAATGTATTCCAGCCACCAAAATTCTTTAAAAGAACCTTTATTTCATATAGGGTCCTCAGAAACAAACATACAACGTTTCAAGCCTCAGCAGGCTCTTAGTCATGTATAATTGGACATACACAGGTAAATGCCTTTATATACCCTCACCTGTTATTCATATTCCTGTGTTAAGCTGATTGCACAACAGTGCCATCTTGTGGATACAAAACTTCAATGTATTACAAAGTTAACACAGGAGGTGAATAAATATTCATACAAAACATATTTATTTAAAAACATTATTAAAACCCATGTACATATATTTAAAAAGAGGTAATATGCACAACTCCTATAGTATATTTCACACAACTCTATGTTATTTAAACATGTCAAAAGATTCTCTTTACAATACATTATTTTCTTCTAGAAAAAAGACTCCAATCAAAATCTTTGTTCATTCCTTTAGGTCTCATTGATTCCAATTTATAAATCCAAAACATTTCCCTGGTTTTTAGTAATTGCTCCCTATCTCCACCTCGTCTAGGCCTGTCTACCTTTTCTAAGATTTGAAACCTAAGTTGGCTGATATTATGAAAAAAGGGAAAGCTGGAGTCGCAGAGATTGTGTCAGAAATAATAGCTATTATTTCTGACACAATCTCTGCGACTCCAGCTTTCCCTTTTTTCTACTTGCAAGCAAGCCGTTGCTTTGGAGTCAGCAGTTACCTTAGAAGCAGTGACCCAGTTCAAGCTACGAATAACTTTACGAGGTGGAGGAGCAAGGACCTTTGGTTGAAGAGAATAACCGGGTAACACTTACCCCCGCAAGCCGGCACCGGTAGGTGACGTCAGACCTGTGAGCCGGTTGAGTCACTGAGGTGGCGACAGACGGAGAGGCTCATTGAGCGTGGAGGCTCTGAGCGCAGCAAACAGATCGATGTCCGCCTGAAGTGGGAATACACTCACGGCTGTTTGAGGCACAGGCATCACCCAGGACCAGGAGCCGTGAAGAAGGGGGTAAGTGTGTGATAAACAAGCACTAATTTCCACCTTGTCTCTGACTTTAGTTAGAGGATTTCACCGGTGTCACAACTAAGGGGTATGTTTCTTTCCCTGCATTGGGAATTGGACTATTGCACTGATATTATGACCCATAGAGAGGAAGTGAGAGGAAACTGGTGCTTCTTTGTTCTTACATCTTATGTTAGATTTATGTTCAGTTATCCTCTCCCTTACCTCTCTACAGGTCTCGCCAATATAAATTTGGCCACAAGGGCATTTGATAAGATAAACACAGTATGTTGACCTGTAGGTTAAATATTTGTTAATATTAAATTTTTTCCCATTTGTGGGATGGTAAAAAAACTCACCCTTTATCATAGAACTACAGTTGCTGCAATTCAGACATGGGTAGCAACCATATCTTTTAGGGCCAATGGTTCTTTGGCTCTCTTGCTTGTGGCTACCAATGTCTGAATGCACCAACATATCTCTAATACTCCTGTTCCTCCTATATGCTACCATTGGATTCTCCTTAAATTCAATTACTTCTGGGTTGCAATCCCTCAAAATATGCCAGTTTTTCTTCAAAATACCCATTATTTTATTACTTAGTCTGTTGAATAAATCTATTAACAAATATTTAACCTGCAGGTCAACATACTGTGTTTATCTTATCAAATGCCCTTGTGGCCAAATTTATATTGGCGAGACCTGTAGAGAGGTAAGGGAGAGGATAAATGAACATAAATCTAACATAAGATGTAAGAACAAAGAAGCTTCAGTTTCCTCTCACTTCCTCTCTATGGGTCATAATATCAGCCAACTTAGGTTTCAAATCTTAGAACAGGTAGACAGGCCTAGACGAGGTGGATATAGGGAGCAATTACTAAAAACCAGGGAAATGTTTTGGATTTATAAATTGGAATCAATGAGACCAAAAGGAATGAACAAAGATTTTGATTGGAGTCTTTTTTTCTAGAAGAAAATAATGTATTGTAAAGAGAATCTTTTGACATGTTTAAATAACATAGAGTTGTGTGAAATATACTATAGGAGTTGTGCATATTACCTCTTTTTAAATATATGTACATGGGTTTTAATAATGTTTTTAAATAAATATGTTTTGTATGAATATTTATTCACCTCCTGTGTTAACTTTGTAATACAATGAATTTTTGTATCCACAAGATGGCACTGTTGTGCAATCAGCTTAACACAGGAATATGAATTACAGGTGAGGGTATATAAAGGCATTTACCTGTGTATGTCCAATTATACATGACTAAGAGCCTGCTGAGGCTTGAAACGTTGTATGTTTGTTGCTGGGGACCCTATGTCTATTTAAAGGGACAGTCTACACCTTAGTCATCTTAAAGTCTTACCTTAGATTAAGCTGCAAATAGCCTCCTGCACCTTTTCTATATCATGCAACAGGAATGGTAAAACAGTTATTTACAAAACAGTCAGAAAGTACTGACTAAAATAATGCACTATAGAAGCACATCTGTTTCCCAAATTTGGTTAACACCTATTTCCTTGGTGCCAAGATAGGCAACAATTAAAACATAACTTTTATTAAAGGGACAGTATACACCATACACCAATTTTCATATAACTGCATGTAATAGACAATACTATAAAGAATAAGATGCAAAGATACTGATATAAAAATCCAGTATAAAACCGTTTAAAAACTTACTTAGAAGCTCCCAATTTAGCTCTGTTAAAAAGGTAGCTGGAACACCCACTGCAAGTGGGAAAAGCAGACACTCCCCTCCCTCCCCCTGCATATGAAAAGTCTCTTTACACAAACAGGAGCAAGCTGGAGTAGGTATCTGACTGTATCCTCCAAGTTTGGGGCTTGGTTAGGAGTCTCTAAATCAGAGTAATGTTGTTTGAAAATAAGTACAACTATACTTTTTTTTTTTTTAAACTGTATAAGCTATATAAATGGATCATCTACAAAACATTTATGCAAAGAAAATTGAGTGTATAATGTCCCTTTAAAAGCTGTTAAAGTTAATATAATATTGACTGAATAAGTGCCTGATTTTTAAAAATACTATTAAAAACAGGTGCACTTTTATTCATTAAAATTTACATTGAAGCGTATTTTGCTGCCGGGATGAAGATGTTTCGCAGGGCTTCAGTTGAATACCGATTTGGGGGTTAGTGTTTTTTTTATTTTTGGTGTGGTTTTTTTTTTTAGATTAGGGCTTATTTTATTTTTTTCATGGGCGGAAAAAGAGCTAAATGCCCTTTAAAGGACAATGCCCATACAAAATGTAATGTTAGGGGGTACTTTCTTATTTTTTGGGAAAAAGAGGTGTTAACTTTAGGATAATGCCCTACAAAGGCCCTTTTAAAAAGGGATAAAATATTTTTTTTAATATTTTTAATTTATTTCAGTGTATTTTAATTCGGGTTGTGGGGGGTTGGCGGATTAGGTGTTAAAGGTACATGAAACCCCAAATTTTTCTTTCATGATTCAGATAGAGAATACAATTTGAAACAACTTTCTAATTTACTTTTATTATCTAATCTGTTTCATTCTCTTGGTATCATTTGTTGAATGAGCAGCAATGCACTACTAGTTTCTAACTGAACACATGGGTGAGCCAATCACATTCAATATATATATGCAGCCACCAATCAACAGTTAGAACCTAGTTTCTCTGCAGCTCATGAACTTGCCTAGATAAACCTTTCAGCAAATGATAACAAGAGAAGGAAGCAAATTAAATAATAGAAGTAAATTGGAAAGTTGTTTCAAATTGTATTCTCTATCTGAATCATGAAAGAAAATGTTGGGTTTCATGTCCCTTTAATATTTTAATTATGTGTTTGCGTTGTGGGTGGTTTGCGGTTTAGGGGTTAATAAGTTTATATAGTAGTTTGCGTTGTGGGGGATGGCGGTTTAGGGGTTAAAACATTTTATTAGTGATTGCGATGTGGGGAGATGGCGGATTAGGGATTTTGAAAGGCGTTTTGACGTGTTGGTTTAATTTTTTTTGTCCGCTTTTTTTTAGTTACGCGTGCTAGATGATATACTAGCGTAAGTTACTGGTGTTGCCAGAAATGTGTAGTTGCGCACTTTTCTGAACCTCGCCAGTTTCTGATTTACAGCAGTATATCATCTGGCAGCGCGGGTTATGTGATTCACCCGATGTGCGAGGTGAACTTACGGGCGACGTGGGTTTCAGCATTACGCTGGAACTTACACCACATATGTAATCTCTCCCTAGGTTTGCATAGGATTTACTGTAGTTTCTTTATTACATTTTCTTGTGAATTCAGTGTCATTTTATCTTGCATTTTATTTTGTGCATTGTTATTCAATGGGTTTGATTTATTATTTGTTGCGAATCATGTCTGCTCGACATCGTTAAATGCAGATAGCATAAACTGTCCACATTTACCATTGCACAAGCATTTCTGGTGAATTGCTTGTGCAAATGTCGCCCCCTGCTGACTGGGATGAGAATTTTTATATAAACTAATATAAAGTGGGTCATATGTTACTATAATTGCCTTGTTGGATCAGGCCCCTGAGATCTAGCGCTTATAGGCACACGTTAAATATTATTAAAGTCTGATGTTCAAACTGATGGATGTTTTATATCTGGGAATATTTTGGTATTGTTTGAAAATTATATCCGAATATTGACTCAACAATCAGTCTGAAATAATTTTTAACAATTTTTCATATACATAACGTTTTTATATTCTAATTTATAATTTAAAGGTCAATATACTGGTCTCCACTTTACAGAGCCATTCTAGTGTTTTTAATTTTTCAATTTTTAACAGTTTTTAATAAAAGTTATGTTTAATTGTTGCCTATCTTTGCACAAAGGGAATAGGTGATAACCAAATTAAGGAAACAAATGTGCTACTATAGTGCATTTGTTTAGTTTGTACTTTCTGACTGTTTCATAAATATATTGTTCATGCACAGCACTCTAGATACAGTATATTTATTCTAATAGTTAAATATAGTACAGGTAGCCCCAGAGGCAGAACTTATTTTCATTTTCTGCGATTAGATTTTTTTTTGTGAAAAATTTTCTGCAGTGTCTTTAAGAAGCTGGTGTTGCTGTGTTTTTTGCCCTTACTCGGTGTGCATGAGGACAGGTTCATGTACAGCCTGTGTATACACCATATACACACACACACTATATACACACACACACACACACACACACACCATGTATATATATATATACACACACACACACACACACTATACACACACCATATACACACAATATATATATATATATATATACACACACACACTAGATATAGAGATATAGATAGATATAGATAGATATAGATATATATATATATATATATATATATATATATATAGATAGATATATATACATACACACACCATATATATATATATATATATATATATTTATATATATATATATATATATGTGTATACAAGGATAGATACAGCGCCTATATATCCATTAAAATATGGGTGGTATGTGGGAATATGAGTGAGAGCTAAGGATAATTAGTTAAGAAATAATAACAATTAAAAGAATATAAAAAAATATTAAAATAAATGATGCTAGAAAAATGATGAATAGATTATGAAACAATGTTCATATGTGTCTTTAGACAATATACAGTCCGTGGTTAATCTTCACATGAAGTTGATATCAGTAAATAGATGGTATATAATACCCTTACCAGATATTACCTCAATCTAATGAGGTAAGTATGCCGCACTGGGGGTATATACAGATGGCCACTGGTGCAGTAAGTGAGCGGTTACCGGGGAAAGCACAGCTCGGGGAGACGTGTCTCTTCCGGGATAGTTATTGAGTGTGCGGCGGCAGGAGGCTCATAATAACCGGATTCCCAGCAGTACAGCTTCTTACCGTTCAGGTACTGCTGCTGTGTTATAATTTTCGCAGTTGAAACGACTTCACGTACGCAGAGGGCGTGCCGCCGCCCGAAGCGTACAAGTAGCGATAACGGCCCAGCTCCTCACTCAACCCTCTGAAGAAGAAGGATTTATCTACACAAACCTTTGAAACGCGTCAGGGATACTAACTACTTATTTCTCATTTACTTAATTTTAATTGTGTTTTATCTAAATCACTTTTTAATAACAGTGTCACTCCTTGTAGCTAGCTTGCTGGCATTTATTTCTTGAGATAAGTGTATTATACAATATTACCTCACTTGGGAAACAGCAACAGTTGCATAATACTTCACTACGAAGTCCTATACCAAGATTGGGGAACCTGTATCTCATACCTATATGTGGAAGGACCCACTGGAGTCCTATGTGCCATATACATACCTCATATAGTCTGAGGATGCCAAATGTGAGTGCTATGTGAATTATATTTCTGTGCCTAACTGTAAATAAACTGTATTACACTATATATCCTTTTTTGTCTCCCTGGGTATCTTTACGCTGGAGAAAGTTTATACCAAGACAGAAAAGGTACTCCAAGAGGCTAACTACCAACACAAAGGAAGTACAAGGGATCTATCTACAACCAGAAACACATCCCTGCATACTCCAGGAGGCTAACGAAAACCCAAGAGGCACCACATCTGGATACAAGGAGAAGATTCTACCATCTGTATATACCCCCAGTGCGGCATACTTACCTCATTAGATTGAGGTAATATCTGGTAAGGGTATTATATACCATCTATTTACTGATATCAACTTCATGTGAAGATTAACCACGGACTGTATATTGTCTAAAGACACATATGAACATTGTTTCATAATCTATTCATCATTTTTCTAGCATCATTTATTTTAATATTTTTTTATATTCTTTTAATTGTTATTATTTCTTAACTAATTATCCTTAGCTCTCACTCATATTCCCACATACCACCCATATTTTAATGGATATATAGGCGCTGTATCTATCCTTGTATACACATTTTTCACTTACTGACTGGGACCTTACATCTCAACCAGTATTTGTCTTATATAGCTGCCACTATACCCTACACAACACTGACTAGCGCCAACTATAGAGTATCACTTGTGTTTACCCAGTGTACTGAGTGAACACATTTTACTTGCTTCTATATATATATATATATATATATATATATATATATATATATATATATATATATATATATATATATATATACACATACACACACAAACCATATATAGACACACACACCATGTATAGACACACACCATATATACACACATACACACACCATATATACACACCATATATACACACACACCATATATACACACAGTGGTATACTAAATAAAGTATTTGATGGCTACAAACAGGACACAATGTTGGAATCTCACTGTAGAACCTATTAAAATGACTAAACTAACTCATCTAATCTCAAATAGAGATACAGCTAATATCTGGAGCTCCTGAGGACTGGATAACCTATTTTACCAAATATGAGTCAATATTAATCTATACAATTCCCATGCAGACATGTGCTCTTTTGCTTAATGCTTATTTTTTATGTATATGTGCACATGGGCATCTGGATGGGAAGGGGACATATGCCTCCCATTGGAATTTGGTTCTCTGTATATTAAAAAGCACTCACTTTATTAACGTTTTTATATCAATGAGACTTTAGAAAAAAGAAAAAAAAAAAAAACTGTGTACAAAAAGCAAATTTATCATGCTGCATATTATGCCACTGAACTGATTTTTAAGGGCATTTTATTTTTTGTTTCCTCCCATTACATACATTTTTTGTCTCTGAGAACCCATGTATGCATATTAATTACCAATAAGTGAATACAGACAGGGTTGGACTGGGAATCAAAAGTAGCCCTGGAAAATTTGTAGACCAGCCCTAAATTTTGCAGTGACCATATAATATGCATGCCAGACAGTGGCGGCTGGTGAATTTTGAAGTTTGTGGGGTGCTAGACCCCACCCCTTGAAATAAAGCCCTGTGCACATATGGCTTCCTCCATATCACTACAATAAACACATATATTTATATATATATATATATATATATATATATATATATATTTATACACACACACCTCTATAAAGATGTCTATATTATAGTGATATGGAAGGACCATCTGATATATAGAAAACTTTGTAGCCCACAGGGAGCAAGTTAAAAATGTATCTATGTGGTCTCATCATAAAAGCAGGTATATAAAAATAAGATAACAGTAATATCCTCAGGATTACCTGAATTTACAATACTATTCTGATCATTTAATGAAGACCTATAGGAATTAAATATAAAAAAATAGAACATTAGTTTATCAATTTATAGTATATCAGAGTGTATAAAACTGTGACTACCCTTCTAAAACCATGGTATGAAACACTAGGGCACATGCTTACATAGAGCAAGGCAAAAATATATTGGCTTACAGATATCCTTTTGCATCCTAAATGAAATAGGCACAGAAATCCATAGTAAAACAAACTTAAGCAGTCAGGTTGAGTTTCCATAAAGCATATATTAAAGTGGAAAACAAAGCAAGGATAGTAATAGTAGAATCATGTAGTAAAAGCATTTTACATACTTGCTCCCTCCCTCCTTAACACTAATACCTTCTATTGAAAATAAAACTCTCAGAGGTGTACTCTGTAGATCCTCTCCCCACACAAATGTACTTTTACTTTTTGACAGGCAAGTGAAGTGTGCTCCGTGTAGTGAAAGGAGGGAGATGACATCACACGCAGAATTGCTACTACTGCTGTCAGCTAAGATTTACTGATCCTTCCCTTCGATGCTTTTAGCTAGCCATGAGGACTGTAAACAGCAGCTGAACTGCATTCCAAACTCAGAGACAGATTTACAGTGGGACAGTGATGAACCGTTACTCACAGCTGATTCCAGGAAGCCCTCACGATCCAGCTCCACCCACCAGCTTCCTGCAGCAGAACTGATTGTTGTAACAGCCCTCTGCACGCTGTAGCTGCTGGCTGCATGGGAATTTTATTCACACTAACTCAGTGCCGATATAAACACCGGGCCAGCTTTACCATTGCCGGTTCAAATACAATTACTGTCTGCTCCACACTATTACATTAAAATACTAGATATATGTGTGGGTCACCTAGGTCTCCAGCACTGCAAATAATAAATAACTTACGGTTACCAGCTTCAAGCCTTTACCATTTTAAAGTGAGTCAGTTATTAACTAAATGTCACAACACTGGTCCGGTCTTGCAATTATGTAAGTAATTATGTCACTGCAGTCTGCACACACACTACGGTAGTCTGTCTCAGTGCACTACCGTGTGTTTATATACTGTGCACACATTTATTGCATTTAATGAAGATCATGATTGATTCAGGGCCAGGGGGCCAGGTATAGTGTGTGGTTCAGTGTCTGTTTAAAAAGCAAGGCAGCCGCTCTGCTTCCTTACCTGCTCTGACTGCTGTTCTCCTATACAGCTGCCGGCCCGTGCCTCACACTGATTGACTGAGTCACTTTGTCTGACAGAGTTCCTCCCGCGCTGTCTCTCAGTGTTTCAGTGAGGTTCCTGCTCTGAACCCCCACATCCCCCATTATTACAGACCAACAAGAAAGATTCAGTTTTACCTGATAACGCTTCAAGTTGGATCTTTTGAATGTGGGGCTAAAAGGAGCAGGTGCAAAGGATGAAGTTGTCACTGTCAGTCAGCCTGTCCGGACCGCTAATAAGCTCACTCTGACAGGGACTGTCTGCAGCGGCCAGTAAAGTGCCTCATACTGATTGACTGAGTCACTTTGTCTGACAGTGTTCCTCCCGCGCTAACTGCCTATCAGTTAAGTTCCCGCTCTGACCTCCCCCCCCCACTCCCCCACTACCAGTACAATATCAAAAGCTGAAAATTATTTTTACAATTTAAATAAAAAAAATAAATAAATCCTGAATGCTTCACCTAATGTTAGGCTCAATCTTTCTGCAGACAGTCTGCATTTTCTGCGATGACATCGCAGATCGCACTATGTTCTGCCTTGGGGTAGGCAGCCCTCAGTTTACGCCGGGGTTAGGTTCCAGGAGGAATGGTTGTAAATTGAAACCATTGTAAATTGAAACCCAGTTTATAATGTAAGTCAATGGGAAGTGAGGGAGTTAGGTTCCAGGAACCTCTCAAAATTGTCATAAGTAACACCTAATACATTATTTTTAAAGCTTTGAAATGAAGACTTTAAAAGCTAAACAGCATTATAAACCAAATAATATAGATTGTATCATCATCAAACTAAGTTTAATGAACAAAAACATTTGCTAAACATCACCTAATAAAATAATTATACAACAGACTGCATCATCATCAAACTGAGTTTAATGAAGAAAAAAAACGTTTTTTTACTTGCATTTTTCTGCAATCGGTTCTCTGCATTGTTAGCATGTTAGATAATATTGGGTCTGCACCTATTCTATGCATTTCAATCTGCAGTGATTAAGCAGTTAACCTCACCTCAAGCTGCTGGACAGGAAGATAATAGGAAGTGCCTGCTAAATTTTGCTCGATAGATCTTGTCTAATCTAACATAACATAGTAACATAGTAGATAAGGTTGAAAAAAGACTGAAGTCCATCGAGTTCAACCTATACAAATCTAAAATACTTACAAAAAGCTCCAGTTAAGCTTAAATAACCCCATTAAAATGTGACCCATTTAATACTAGCAATCATATCCATGAATTTTGTTTATATACAGAAATGTATCCAGACTATTTTTAAATGTATCTATGGTATTGGCATTCACTACCTCCTTTGGTAATGAGTTCCACAATTTTATTGCTCTTACAGTGAAAAAACGTTTCCGTTGCAGGAGATTAAATCTCCTTTCCTCCAACCTTAAATTATGACCTCTTGTCAGAACCAATTTTCTTGGAATAAAAAGAGCTTCTGCCATCTCTGTATATGGGCCTTGAATATATTTATATAAAGTAATCATGTCACCTCTCAAGCGCCTTTTTTCTAAAGAGAACAGACCCAGTTTGGCTAGCCTCTCCTCATAGGTTAATTTCTCCAATCCCCTTATTAGCTTTGTGGCCCTTCTCTGAACTTTTTCTAGTTCTGCAATATCTTTTTTAGCAATCGGTCCCCAGAACTGCACTCCAAACTCAAGGTGAGGTCTTACCAGGGCTTTATATAATGACAGAATTATGCTTTCCTCCCTTGAATCAATGCCTCTTTTAATACATGCTAGTATCTTATTAGCCTTTGAAGCCGCTGCCCTGCATTGTGCACTCATCTTTAGCTTGTTATCTATTACTACTCCCAAATCCCTTTCCTCCTGTGTTTGGCTAAGTCTTGTCCCATTTAAAAAATACATAGCCTGCTTATTTTTACTTCCAAAATGTAGAACCTTACATTTTTCCGTATTAAATCTCATTTTCCATTCACTTGCCCATAGTTCTAATTTTAGCAAATCCCTTTGCAAAGAGAGTTCATCCTGCTCTGACCTAATGACCTTACTTAACTTAGTATCATCTGCAAAAATAGAGATGTCGCTATTTAATCCTTGCTCCAAGTCATTTATAAAAATATTAAAAAGAACAGGGCCCAGTACTGATCCCTGGGGGACGCCACTGATTACCTTTGTCCAATCTGAGTATGATCCATTTACTGCTACTCGTTGCTCCCTATCTTTTATCCAGTTATTTATCCATGAGCTAACATTTTCAGCTATTCCCAGTCCCTTAATTTTGTGCATTAATCTCTCATGTGGCACTGTATCAAATGCCTTTGCAAAATCTAAGTATATCACATCAACTGATTCCCCTTTATCTATATTTGTACTTACTTCCTCGTAGAATCTAATTAGATTAGTTTGACATGATCTATTTCTCCTAAAGCCATGCTGATTAGAACTCATAATCTTGTTTACACGAATATGCTCATCAATATAATCCCTTATAATCCCTTCAAATATCTTCCCCACTATTGATGTCAGACTAATCTGTATACACAAATCCATTTAAAGCTGTTAAGTTGCATAACTGTGCTGCAAAACAAGCGGACAGCTCCACCTACTGGCTATTTTAATTAGTGCATTGCTTTCCAAAAGCTTTTCAACAGCAGTCACATGATTGAAAAAAAAGGTTGTTATTCTGAAACGGCGCAAACTGAACCGGCGTAAACCGAGGGCCACCTGTACAGGGAATTCCCACATATACTAATGAACTGCCAATAAACTTTTTCTATAATTCAATGGTAAAAAAGTTATTTTAAAATTAATATTGTTTCTGATCACCATGAAATGGCTGCCAAGCTCCGCCCACTAATGACATCACAATCTGAATTGCATATGTAGTCCAATCAGAAAAAGCTCACTAGTCGGATTCAACAGATTGTCAATGCTATTCAGCAGAGTGCCAAGATGTAGCCTAGATCATGATATCATTAGTGGGCGAAGCTTAGCAGCCATTTCAAAAGGCCAGAAACAATATTCAATTAAAAATAACTTTTTTACCGTTCCTACTGCATGACATAGAAAGTAAGGCTTTAAAGGGACAGTAAAGTCATAATTAGACATTCTTTATTTAGGTAGAACATACAATTTTAAACAACTTTCCAATTTACTTCTATTATTTAATTTGCTTGATTCTCTTGTTATCTTTTGCTGAAAGGTTTATCTAGGACAGCTCAGGAGAAGCAAAGAACCTAGGTTCTAGCTGGTGATTGGTGGCTTCATATACAGTATATACCGATTGTCATTGGTTCCCCCATGTGTTCAGTTAGAAACCAGTAGTGCATTGTTGCTCCTTCAACAAATTATACCAAGAGAATGAAATAAATTTGATAATAGAAGTAAATTGGAAAGTTGTTTCAAATGATATGTTCTATGTAAATTATGCAAGAAAATGTTTGGGTTTCATGTCCCTTTAAAGGGACACTAAACCCAAAAATTTTCTTTCACGATTCAGATAGAGCATGCAATTTTAAGCAACTTTCTAATTTACTCCTATTATCATTTTTTTCTTCGTTCTCTTGCTATCTTTATTTAAAAAGCAGGAATGTGATGCATAGGGGCCGGCCCATTTTTGGTTGAGAACCTGGGTTATGCTTGCTTATTGGTGGGTAAATGTAAGTCTCCAATAAGCAAGCGCTATCCATGGTGCTGAACCTAAAATAGGCTGGCTAGTAAGATTTACATTCCTGCTTTTTAAATAAAGATAGCAAGAGAACAAAGAAAAATGAATAGGAGTAAATTAGAAAGTTGCTTAAAATGTCATGCTCTATCTGAATAATGAAAGAAAAAATTTGGGTTCAGTGTCCCTTTAAGATGACCAAGGTGTAGATTGTCCCTTTAAGTACAGACTGACACTGAGCGTGTTGTTAACAAGAGTAAAGGTTATTAAATGCTGCTTAGTATAGTATAAACTTCTGTACATCACCAGCACAATACTGACTGTTATGTCTATTTAATCACAGACTGATACTGAGCGTGTGCACCTAGTAACAATTTGTTGTTAACAATGGTAAAGGTTTTTAAATGATGCTTAGTATAAACTTCTGTATACAACCATCTCCTTACTGACCGTTTCATTCCTTTGAAGTGATAGTAAATTTGCACAATCTGGTAAAGTTTTACAGAATCAATGCATTATATTAAACTGACCTTCATTCATAACTTGTAATTGAATATGCGATGTAACCTAAATGTATTAGTTTCATCGTTTTATTACATTACCCGTCTCTGGCTGCGCAACGCAAAAGTATTTGTTTTTCTATAGATGACTTTTCCACCTTGAACCTAATAGCCATGCTAGCTATACGGCACTCAACAAACTCTGAAGCATTTTTTAGTTCCTTATAAATAGCAAGGCTTTACCAAATCATGCAAATTTACTATCACTTAGTTAGATCACTGAGGTTTCTGGTTTGTTAATGTAAATATTATCCCATTGTGATGAAAAAAAACCAACATGTGACATGCATATGACGTCCTGCTTACCGCTGTGTGCATCAGGAAGCTCTAAGGTTTGGTTCTTGTCAGACATTGTTTTGTTCAGCAACTGAATTTGTCAGATATTCTTACGTTTCTTCTTTACTGACAAACACAGTGACGTTTATTGCACATGATCTTCACAGTAACAGGAGCCTAAACACAGAGAGAGAGAGAGTGTACAGTTCATTGTCATAAGGGGAAATGCTGTGAATTATGTGTGACCAACACCTGTATCTGAGCATCATAGAGAGATCAGGATTCAGGTGTTACGCTGCTTGATCACAAAGGGATTAAAGTGAATAAAACTAATTAATCAGAGGACAGTGATTATTAAAAAAATAAACACATGATAAATAAACTGTTCTAACAATACAAATTTTATGCGATTTAATACAGAACATTATGGTCAGACTAAACTAAACTATAGGCTGATGAGAGTTGTAGAAGATGTGTAATTATCAATGCATTTTTCTATTGCCACCAGTGTTCTACACCCCATGTATCCATTTTACCCTTAAAGGGACACTGAACCCATTTTTTTGTGTTGTGATTCAGATAGAGCATGACATTTTAAGCAACGTTCTAATTTACTCCTATTATCAAATTTTCTTAATTATCTTGGTATCTTTTTTTGAAATGCAAGAATGTAAGTTTAGATGCCGGCGAACAACCTGGGCTGTTCTTGCTGATTGGTGGATAAATTCATCCACCAATAAAAAAAGTGCTGTCCATAGTTCTGAACCAAAAAAAAAAAGCTTAGATGCGTTCTTTTTAAAATAAAGATAGCAAGAGAAGGAAGAAAAATTTATAATAGGAGTAAATTAGAAAGTTGCTTAAAATTGCATGCTCTATCTGAATCACGAAAGAAAAAATTTGGGTTCAGTGTCCCTTTAAGCATCATCTATGTACCTTATATACAGGCATTATACATAGACCCCATAGAGAGATCTGTCTGCCTCACATACATCACCCCCTCATATAGCACCTCATGTAGAGATATACAGTACTATAGAGGATGTTTAATGTGTCTTAAACACCCCCCCCCCATTTAATACTGTACAGAGGTTTTCTCTGCCTTAAATACAGCCCCCTGAAGGTTATATCACATTGTGTACACATACATGCTTCTTTATCTTATATCTGTCCATAAAATAATCACCAGTACTTGGAGAGAACAATGGAAAATCAACATTGTATTACCTTATCTCTGCTATATCCCACTGGGAGTGTAATTTCTTCTGCTGGCTGTGTTTACAAAGCTTATTTATAGCTTGGACCTGCGGCCACAAACTTTCAGAATAGGTGGGGATACCACATGCTAAATCAACTATTTCAAATGCCAATATAAGGGTAAAGGGGCTACTTTAAAACAATTTAATACACTCCAGCAGGTAAAGTGGATCATTGGAAACAAATTAAAGGGGAGAAATATTTTGAGTAAACTGTCCCTTTAAAAGAATAGTCTTGTCAAAATTAAACTTGCATGATTGGGCTAGAGCATGCAATTTATAGCAACTTTCTAATTTACTCCTATTATCAATTTTTCTTCATTCTTTTGATATCTTTATTTGAAAAGGCAAGAATGTAAGCATTGGAGCCGTCCCATTTTTAGTTCAGAACCTGGGTAGCACTTTCAGATTGGTATCTAAATGTAGCCACGAATCAGCAAGCGCTACCCAGGTGCTGAACCAAAAATGGGCGGGGTTCTAAGTTTACATTCAAATAAAGATATCATGAGAATGAAGAAAAATTGATAATAGGAGTAAATTAGAAAGTTGCTTAAAATTGCCTGCTCTATCTGAATCATGACTTTAATTTTGACTAGACTATTCCTTTAAATGGAAAAACTTAAAACTAGACAGAGGTTTCCTCTGCATCACACACGTCCTCATCCATACCACCTTTTATACAGATCTATATTATTATAGAGTAATTCTGCCTCAAACACAGCCCCTCACCAGCACCTCAGATGTTCCCTCTATTTAATATTACAGAGATTTTTTCTCTGCTTCGCTCACACACACCAAAAGCACCATCTCCAGCACCTTACAGTATATACAGATATAATATTAAAGTGAGACTTCCTCTGCTTCACACACAGTCCACTTCCAGTACCTTATACACAGATATACAATATTATAGCAAGGTTCCCTCTTCCTCAACCCCCCCCCCCCCCCCCTCCATCACCTTATATACAGATCTATAATATTAAAGAGTGGATCTCTCTACCTCACACAAACAGTTCCATCCCCACTACAATATACATAGATATATAATATTATAGAAAGGTTCCATCTGCCTTACATACACAGCTCCCTCCCGAATACCATATACACAGATATGTAACACACATAGCCCCTACCCAGTACCTTATACAAAGATGTATAACACTATAGAGAGGCTTCCTCTACCTCACACATACACAATCAACTTCCTCTCAGTACCTCATATGCAGATATAATATTATGAAGATATTCCCTCTACCTCACACACACATAACCTCTAGTTATAGAGGGGTTCCCTCTGCCTGCCTCTCACACACAACAAGCTCCCTCCCAGTACCTTATATAGAGATTCCCTCTGCCTCACACATACACAATCAGCTCCCTCCCCCCCATCAACTTGTACAGATATATAATATTATAGAAAGGTTCACTCTGCCTTATACACAAACAACACACAGTCTCCTACTAAGTACCTTATACATTATATACTACTACAAACAGGCTCCCTTTACCTCACATATACACAATCAACTTCCCCCAGTACCTTATACATAGATATATAGAGAGGTGCACTCTGCCTTCACACAGCCCCCTACCCCAGTGCCTTTTTACAAAGATATACAGTTTACTACTACAGACATGATCCCCCTACCTCACATAAACACAATCAGCTCTCTCTCCGGTAGATGCTGCCTCATAGACACACATTTTTTTTTTTAGTACATCATATGCGGGTATATAACACTATACAGCGGTGTCTTTGCTCACGGTATAACTACGGTTACCTTTGCAAATTTGCCAAGTTTGCAGATAGTGAAGAAGCTAGTTCCCTCCCAGCAGAAGGACATGCGACGTCACAAGTCACATGGCTGCTGTGACTACACCGTAAGTTACAGTAAAGGAAGTAGCTGGGAAGCAAAGTATATTATAATGCACTGGGTTCCTGTAGCTGTTTGTACCATGTGATCGCTGCGGTCATGTAGTTACTGTTGTACCAAACAAGCAGCTGCAGTCTCATCCTTCAATACGGTGGTTTCATGTAAGTAACTTTCTAACTGATTATGTGTCCGGTGTTGTGTCACATTTGGTGATCATCAGAATGTGGAATCGGCAATTTCCGGAAACCCGCCCACACATCTCTAACCCGCCTACACATCTCTGCTAAACTAATACACATTATCCTAACGTACGCCCAGGCAACCTCCCACTTCTAGTACTCCACACACGATACCTCCCCACTCCTCAAAAATGCCAGCTACGATCTCTACTAACTAGCTAATAATACACAGGCTACCTCCAACTTCTCTCTCTTCCAAAATGACAGCTACGTTGGGACAGATGAGCTGTCACATTTACTATGTTGTCAACATAGTATTTGTGACAGCTTGTCACGTACGAGCCATGTTATTTAGTATTTTTATATCACCATATTTATTGTGTTTATATACACAGTGTGTTTTTTACTATAAAGTGTAGTTATATTGCAGCGTTTATTAGTCACTATTTACAGAGCATATCTATATATGTCACATATACTCGTGCTCATATATATGGCAGTGTATATTAGTGACTATTAAAAGTGCATATGTATATATGTCACCTATACCTGTGTTCATATACATTAATTCCCTATTAACCCATTACATGAATAAACTTTATCTTATTTTATGTATGTAACTATATACACGTGTATGTGTGTATATATATATATATATATATATATATATATATATATTCACACACACACACACATATATATATATATATATATATATATATATATATATATATATATATATATATATATATATATATATATATATCAGTGACGTGCACTCATTGGAGGCAGGTGAGGCAGTGCCGCACCTGCCATTTGGGCCAAAATAAAAACAAATAGAGATTTTTATTAAAAAAAAAAAAAGTGAATTTTTTTTTTTTTTGACTTGTCAAAGTAATATTGCGCAATAGAGAGGCACTGGGTTCTGGTGTTTCTCTATTGCGCAATATTTCTAGTGTGTTTTGATATCTAGCTGCTCTGCAGCATCACCCGGTGGTGATTTGCAGGAGCAGCGCGGCAGAGAAAATAACTATATGAGGCATCTCTCATGAGGCCTCGACTGTTCCCTGGGAGACCGGCTCACGCTCATCCAATCAACACTGGTGTTACTGTTGATTGACTCCCTGGCCCTGCTGCACTAGTACTGAGACGGAGGTTTTCTGCTCATGCGCAAGGGAAGAGCAGCGCGGCGGCGGGAACAACAGCCATTCACAGAGTGCCACTCATTCCTGCCTGACACCTCTGAGCCAAGTAGCGAATAGTGGAGGAGTAGGCTGCCCGATCTCTATAGACTCTCTCACAGACACCGCATATCGCAGCTGCTGCCCCTGCCTGACTGCGAGGACCTGTCGCTCAGCTCAGCCTGAGTGTCACCGCAGTACCGCATTCATCTGCTGAAGGAAGGAGCCGAAGTGGGGTCACACTGAGTCTGTCACACTCACACAAGTAAGTCATCAAGAATGACAGCCGTGTGTGATAGTGTGATGATCAGTAGCTAGTGTACTAGTACAGCCTGCTGCCTGTAATATCATATGTATATTTTTTATTGTGAGGCTTGGGGTTAACGTTGTATAACTTGTAAGTTGTACACTTGTACTACAAGTGTACAACTTACAAGTTATACAACGTTAACCCCAAGCGTCTTGTACAGAGAGACCGAGTATACTATCAGTATAATCAGTACTGTAAGTTAAAAATATACTGGGTCTGGACCGGGTAGTGGTGGGTGCCTGCCTGGCCTGCCCCCCCTCTGCTTAAATTTGAAGTGCCTGTGTGTTACTGTGTTTTCAACTAGGAACACTCAACACTCGTGTTGTGAGTGACGCAGTCTGATCCTCTTATTTGCTTAGTTAGTAAATGTATTTTGTGTATGACCCGGTCAGTGTTGTAAGTAGTTACAACACTGACCAGGTCATACACAAAATACATTTATTAAACTTTCAAGTTGCTGGCTATGCTATCTATATCTAAGTATGTTGTTGTTTCACTTCCCAACTTTGGCAGCTTAATAAATATATTTTAATGAGCAGCCATCTTGTGATTTTGTGCTGTGCTTATTTGCTTAATAAATGTATTTTGTGTATGACCTGGTGGTCAGTGTTGTAACTTAAGTTACATTTATTAAGCAAATAAGCACAAAATCACAAAATGGCTGCTCATTAAAATATATTTCTTATTTTAATATATTTATTAATAGTAAAAGTTACACTACTGACTCAGTAGTGTAACTTTTACTATTAATAAATATATTAAAATAAGAAATATATTTTAATGAGCAGCCATTTTGTGATTTTGTGCTTATTTGCTTAATAAATGTAACTTACAACACTGACCAGGTCATACACAAAATACATTTATTAAGCAAAACTTGCAAGTTGCTATCCTAATGGTATGTTCTCTACTTCTCTGGCTGCTTAATAAATATATTTTAATGAGCAGCCATCTTGTGATTTAGTGCTGTGCTTATTTGCTTAATAAATGTATTTTGTGTATGACCTGGTGGTCAGTGTTGTAACTTAAGTTACATTTATTAAGCAAATAAGCACAAAATCACAAAATGGCTGCTCATTAAAATATATTTCTTATTTTAATATATTTATTAATAGTAAAAGTTACACTACTGACTCAGTAGTGTAACTTTTACTATTAATAAATATATTAAAATAAGAAATATATTTTAATGAGCAGCCATTTTGTGATTTTGTGCTTATTTGCTTAATAAATGTAACTTACAACACTGACCAGGTCATACACAAAATACATTTATTAAGCAAAACTTGCAAGTTGCTATGCTATGGTATGTTTGTTGAAAATCAGATCTAAATATGCTCATTAGCTACTGAGCATATTTAGATATTTTTTCCAACAAAGGATATCTGATTTTCTTCATTATTTTGATATCCTTTGTTGAAAAGCATATCTAAATACGCTCAGTAGCTTGTTGAACAGCATATCTAAATATGCTCAGTAGCTACTAAGCATATTTAGATATGCTTTTCAACAAAGGATATCAAAAGAATGAAGAAAATCTTATATCCTTTGTTGAAAATCATATCTAAATATGCTCAGTATATACTGATTGGTGACTGCATATAGATCCCTCATGCGATTGGCTCGCCCATGTGCATTGCTATTTCTTCAACAAAGGATATCTAAAGAATGAAGGCGTATCCGATTGCTAGCCACTGCCTCACCAGCCTCTGAAGTCACCGCACATCACTGATATATATATATATATATATATATATATACAGTATATATATATATATATATATATATATATATATATATATATATATTGTACTAATATATTAACCCTTACTTAACTTTAATAAACAATATCTTATTTTATACATCAATATCTTATTTTATACATTATATATATATATATATATATATATATATATATATATATATATATATATATATATATATATATAGTCTATATATATATATATATATATATTATATTGTACAAACATATGAACCCTTAAATTACTTTAATACTTGTGTGTGTGTGTGTGTGTGTGTGTGTGTATATATATATATATTCACACACACACACATATATATATATATATATATATATATATATATATATATATATATATTGTACTAATATATTAACCCTTACTTAACTTTAATAAACAATATCTTATTTTATACATCAATATCTTATTTTATACATTATATATAGTCTACATATATATATATATATATATATATATATATATATATATTGTACAAACATATGAACCCTTAAATTACTTTAAAGTGAAGGTAAAGTTTTGCTTTTTTGAAAGCAGTGTTATGTTACCCATGTACTACAATGTAAGATCGCTTATTTTTTATCACATATTGGTATATAAATAAATGTATAACCCACTGTTTTATCAACGTTCTTGACCGGTCTTTGCTCCTCCCTCCATGTATTTCCTGGTTTCTGACTGTATAGCGTATAGAGCGGTCCCACCCGCTCTATACGTATTTGAAAAGCGCGTTCACGATTGACATCGCATGCGCACATAAAGCAGAGTACTACGCTATTTCCCCTTGTCTTCTCTAATAATACATCTCGGCAAGTGTGATGAATTGCGCATGCGCTAAACAGGAACGAGCAGGACTTGGAAGGGACAGGAAATATAGCCGACGCATGCGCAGACCGTCCAGAAATGTAGTGACGTCAAATGACGGCCGCCTAACGGCCAGACCTGTTATTGGCTACTAGAAGAACGTGACCGGACTGACAAAAAAAACTAAAAAAACGGGCTGTTTATACAACGATGAGAATTAGAGAGAAAAACGGCGATAACTAGGTAAATATTTTACAATCCAAAAACTGATGACTTAAAGTACCATTAATTTGCTATGTATTTGCATGTAACATTATCGAACCTTGCTAAGTTTACCTTCACTTTAATACTTGTGTGTGTATGTGTATGTATATATATATATATATATATATATATATATATATATATATAGATATATATATAAAGATAGATTTATATATATATATATATATATATATATATATTTATAGTTTACATATAACCCCTATATATATATATATATAGTTTACATATAACCCCTATATATTTATATATATATATATAGATATACTTGTAATAAACATTATCTTATAATATACATGCTAATATATATATATATATTCCTAATAGATTAACCCTTACTTTACTTTAATACAGATATATATATATATATATTTTATACCTATAAAGCATATATATATTTATATATATAGTGCACTAACATATTAACCATTACTTTACTTTTACTTTTATAAACTTTCAATTATTTTATACATGGGAATAATTTACCTATAACCTCCTATCATCTATCTATCTATCTATCTATCTATCTATCTATCTATCTATCTATCTATCTATCTATCTATCTATCTATCTATCTATCCATCTATCCATATAGTGTAATAATATATTAACCCATACTTTACTTTAATATACTTTATCTTATTTTATATCTTGAACAATATATATATATATATATATATATATATATATATATATACAGTATACAGTATATATATATATATAGTATATATATATATATATATATATATACACGTATAATCCGTGTGTAAATTGCTAAACCATCAGAATTGGTTTTCAACAGCTATTCAAGGGTTAAAATCATTTATAAACACATTTCCCCAATGCTTTACACTCCTGCCTTCCACACTAGCCCATCTCAGATTAATTTTTACTCTCTGGCCTCTTTCTGCGTAAGAATCACCAATTCTGATAGCTCTCAGGCTATCAGAATTGGTTTTCAACAGCTATTCAAGGGTTAAAATCATTTATAAACACACTTCCCCAATGCTTTACACTCCTGCCTTCCACACTAGCCCATCTCAGATTAATTTTTACTCTCTGGCCTCTTTCTGCGTAAGAATCATCAATTCTGATAGCTCTCAGGCTATCAGAATTGGTTTTCAACAGCTATTCAAGGGTTAAAATAATTTATAAACACACTTCCCCAATGCTTTACACTCCTGCCTTCCACACTAGCCCATCTCAGATGAATTTTTACTCTCTGGCCTCTTTCTGCGTAAGAATTACCAATTCTGATAGCTCTCAGGCTATCAGAATTGGTTTTCAACAGCTATTCAAGGGTTAAAATCATTTATAAACACACTTCCCCAATGCTTTACACTCCTGCCTTCCACACTAGCCCATCTCAGATGAATTTTTACTCTCTGGCCTCTTTCTGCGTAAGAATCACCAATTCTAATAGCTCTCAGGCTATCAGAATTGGTTTTCAACAGCTATTCAAGGGTTAAAATCATTTATAAACACACTTCCCCAATGCTTTACACTCCTGCCTTCCACACTAGCCCATCTCAGATGAATTTTTATTCTCTGGCCTCTTTCTGCGTAAGAATCACCAATTCTGATGGTTCTCAGGCTATCCGAATTGGTTTTCAACAGCTATTCAAGGCTTAAAATCATTTATAAACACACTTCCCCAATGCTTTACACTCCTTCCTTCAACTCTAGCCCATCTCAGATGAATTTTTTACTCTCTGGCCTCTTTCTGCGTAAGAATCACCAATTCTGATAGCTCTCAGCCTATCAGAATTGGTTTTTAACAGCTATTCAAGGGTTAAAATCATTTATAAACACACTTCCCCAATGCTTTACACTCCTGCCTTCCACACTAGCCCATCTCTGATTAATTTTTACTCTCTGTCCTCTTTCTGCGTAAGAATCACCAATTCTGATAGCTCTCAGACTATCAGAATTGGTTTTCAACAGCTATTCAAGGGTTAAAATCATTTATAAACACACTTCCCCAAAGCTTTACACTCCTGCCTTCCACACTAGCCCATCTCAGATGAATTTTTACTCTCTGGCCTCTTTCTGCGTAAGAATCACCAATTCTGATAGCTCTCAGCCTATCAGAATTGGTTTTCAACAGCTATTCAAGGTTTAAAATCATTTATAAACACACTTCCCCAATGCTTTACACTCCTGCCTTCCACACTAGCCCATATCAGATGAATTTTTACTCTCTGGCCTCTTTCTGCGTAAGAATCACCAATTATGTTAGCTCTCAGCCTATCAGAATTGGTTTTCAACAGCTATTCAAGGGTTAAAATCATTTATAAACACACTTCCCCAATGCTTTACACTCCTGCCTTCCACACTAGCCCATCTCACATGAATTTTTACTCTCTGGCCTCTTTCTGCGTAAGAATCACCAATTCTGATAGCTCTCAGCCTATCAGAATTGGTTTTCAACAGCTATTCAAGGGTTAAAATCATTTATAAACACACTTCCCCAATGCTTTACACTCCTGCCTTCCACACTAGCCCATCTCAGATGAATTTTTACTCTCTGGCCTCTTTCTGCGTAAGAATCACCAATTCTGATAGCTCTCAGGCTATCAGAATTGGTTTTTAAACAGCTATTCAAGGGTTAAAATCATTTATAAACACACTTCCCCAATGCTTTACACTCCTGCCTTCCACACTAGCCCATCTCAGATTAATTTTTACTCTCTGGCCTCTTTCTGCGTAAGAATCACCAATTCTGATAGCTCTCAGGCTATCAGAATTGGTTTTCAACAGCTATTCAAGGGTTAAAATCATTTATAAACACACTTCCCCAATGCTTTACACTCCTGCCTTCAACACTAGCCCATCTCAGATGAATTTTTACTCTCTGGCCTCTTTCTGCGTAAGAATCACCAATCCTGATAGCTCTCAGCCTATCAGAATTGGTTTTCAACAGCTATTCAAGGGTTAAAATCATTTATAAACACACTTCCCCAATGCTTTACACTCCTGCCTTCCACACTAGCCCATCTCAGATGAATTTTTACTCTCTGGCCTCTTTCTGCGTAAGAATCACCAATTCTGATAGCTCTCAGGCTATCAGAATTGGTTTTCGACAGCTATTCAAGGGTTAAAATAGTTTACAAACACACTTCCTCAATGCTTTACACTCCTGCCTTCCACACTAGCCCATCTCAGATGAATTTTAACTTACTGGCCTCTTGCTGCACAAGAATCACCAATTCTGATAGCTCTCAGGCTATCAGAATTGGTTTTCAAAAGCTTTTCAAGGGTTAAAATTAGTTATAAACATACTTCCCCACTGCTTTTCACTTAGGGTTGCCAGGTGTCCTTCAAGAAAATACTGGACAGTCAGCAGATGTCGGGGGGGTGGGGGGTGGAATGAAGTGTGGTAGGTGGTTTTGTGGCAGAAAAAAGGCATATATATGCTCGTGTGTGTGTATATATATATATATATATATATATATATATATATCCTATATTATAAAAGGCCAAGTGTGTTTGTCTGAAGCCGTCATGCGCAGCCGCAGTAGAGACAAACACACCTAGCAGTAGAGACAAACACACCTGGCCTGTGAGATAGGGAGCGCGAGGTACACAAACAGCTGTGAGGTCTGGGGAGCGCGAGGTAACCTGATTGAAACAGCCTGTGGCAAGAGATATGGAGCGCGAGCTACAGCTGTGAGGTCTGCCGCGTGAGAAGCGGCCACGCGCTCCCCAGACCTCACAGCTGTTTGTGGCCGACGGGAGCGTTGTGATGGGGGCGTGGCCGGGCGCCACGAGGGGCGTGGCCGGGCGGGTGTCACCGCGATGGGGCGTGGTCGGGCGGGGTCCCGCAATGTGAACACAGAGCCAGAGAGGGAGCAGGAGAGGGGGGGAGAAGAGCCAAAGGGGGGGGGGGGAGAAGGGCCAAAGAGGGGGGGGGAGAAGGGCCAAAGAGGGGGGGGGGGGAGAAGGGCCAAAGAGGGGGGGGGAGAGAGCCAAAGAGGAGAGAGAGACAAAGAGGAGAGAGAGCCAAAGAGGAAAGACAGCCAAAGAGGAAAGACAGCCAGGGGGGAGAGAGAGCCAAACAGGGGGGAGAGAGAGCCAAACAGGGGGAGAGAGAGACAAAGAGGGGGAGGGAGAGACAAAGAGGGGGGAGAGAGCCAAAGAGGGGGGGGGAGAGCCAAAGAGGAGGGGGAGAGCCAAAGATGGGGGAGAGAGAGAGCCAAATAGGAAAAAGAGCCAAAAAGGAGAGAGAGCCAAAGAGGGGGGAGAGAGAGCCAAAGATAGGGGGGAGAGCCAAAGAGGGGGGGAGAGAGCCAAAGAGGGGGGGAGAGCACCAAAGAGGGGGGAGAGAACAAAAGAGGGGGGAGAGAGCCAAAGAGGGGAGATATATATATATATACACATACAAATATTTAGATACCTATTAGATAGATACAAATATATATATTATATACACACACAAACACACTATAATATATGTACACACCTATATATTGCATTCTGTGTGTGTATGTATTAATATATATATATATATATATATATATATATATATATATATATATTTATATATATATATTTGGGGGCTGGTAACTTTTTTTTTAATATTTTTACATACAGCTGCATAAAATATTTATATATATCCTATATTATAAAAGGCCAAGTGTGTTTGTCTGAAGCCGTCATGCGCAGTAGAGACTGCGCGCGGACAACAACACCTCGCACGCGCACCCACACACTTGACCTCAGCGCACAGAGACCTCGCACGCGCACCCACACACACCCGCACCCACAGGGGAGAGAGCACAAAAAAGAGGGGGGGAGAGAACACGGGGGAGAAAGCACAAAAGAGAGGGGGAGAGAGCGCAAAAAAGAGGGGGAGAGAACGCAAAAAAAGAGGGGGAGAGAACGCAAAAAAGAGGGGGGAGAGAGCGCAAAAGAGTGGGGGGAGAGAGAGAGCTCAAAAGAGAGGGGGGGAGAGAGAGCTCAAAAGAGAGGGGGGAGAGAGAGCTCAAAAGAGAGGGGGGAGAGAGAGAGTGCAAAAGAGGGGGGAGAGAGAGAGCAAAAGAGGGGGGAGAGAGAGCAAAATAGGGGAGAGAGAGAGCAAAAGAGGGCGAGAGAGAGCAAGAGGGGGGAGAGAGCAGATGAGGGGGGAAGAGAGAGAGCGAGCAAAAGAGGGGAGAGAGAGCAAAAGAGGTGGGAGAGAGAGCAAAAGAGGGGGGAGAGAGAGAGAGCACAAGAGGGGAGAGAGAGAGCAAAAAAGGGGAGGGAGAGAGAGAGAGCAAAAGAGGGGGGAGATTGCAAAATAAGGGGGAGAGAGAGAATTCAAAAGAGAGGGGGGAGAGAGAGCGCAAAAGAGAGGGGGGAGAGAGAGGGAGCAAGGGTTGGAACCGCGGTACCTAAAAAATTGGCCCGTGTACACGGGCTTTAGGACTAGTTATTATATAATTTGAGATATATATATATATATATATATTACAGTGCAACTTTATACCTCATCTCACTTGCTGCGCCTGCTAGCCTGCAGCTGAGAGCGGGTCTTCTCTTCTTGCTATCTTAAGTAACTGGCGTGATGTCATGCTCACGTGACCCACGTGACTACGATGTGCGACGCGACACAGCCAGGCAGTCAGCAGTAACTCAAGACAGCGGCAGCGCAGAGGGGACAGAGAGAGGGTCCGACCGCAACTCCGGCTCCGCACACTGTCAGGATCAGAAAGATGATGATCCAGTAAGCTGACCTGACTGAGCAGAGCCTGAGTTGACACGGGCTAGCCTACAGGGGGCGGGGCTGGGCTTGGGTAAATCGAAAGCAGGCAGCTATTATTAAAAAAATAATGTACAGAAAAAAAAAAATGTACGAAAACTACCTAAGGCTATGTCCGTTTTAAAAAAAATAAAATTACCGGGCAGTAGCCAGAAATACCGGACTGTCCGGTCTAATAACGGACACCTGGTAACCCTATTTACACTCCTGCCTTCTCAGGTATTTAAGTGTGTTTATTAATTTATTTATTTTTTTCAATATTAATTCAAAATAAATAGGGCTGTGCAAACACTTGAATTCCGGTGTGTTGAATTGACTGCATCTCATATCATTTTCTCCATGAGAGAAGGGAGACACAAGAAGCGTAGGGGTCAAAAAGGAAGCAATGAAGTTTCTGACCAAGAAAGCTTTCTCCTTAAAAATGCTGTGTGACCTTAATGAAGCAACATTTTAATGGAGCACTGCCTGTGGAAACCTACCGTAATCAGTGCACATGCCTTGTCTTCTCCGTAAAATCCTTAAATTTATGGTTCACTGTTATGTGTTCTTGATTTTAGAGAGGATAGGGCAGATGTGCTGTAATAATCAATGTATTTAATAAAATCTCATACCAGAAAAAATAATATTAGCTGTAATAATGAGATCCTACAACTTTTTCGCCAAACAAGATACTCCTCAAATTTCATACCAGAAAAAATAATATTAGCTGTAATAATCAAAGTATTTAATAAAGTTTCATACCAGAAAAAATAATATTAGCTGTACAAATGAGATCCTACAACTTTTTCGCCAGCCAAACAAGATACTCCTCAAAAGATACTCTCCTCCTCAAACCAGCTCAGCTAAATCAGCTCCTCTCTAATACAACTCCGTCAAGAAGATACGCAACGCAACAACTAAAGACTGAATTGTTGTTTGCTGCTAGGAGTGGGAGGTTGCTGGTGGAGCTTCGTATGAGTGGGCGGTACCTGTGAGGATTTTATGAAGGGTAGGCATAGTATGTGTTTACTATGTGGGCAGACTGGGCGGGGACTGAGCGGGCGGGTGAAGGACCTGGGAGGATTTTATGAAGGGTAGGCATAGTATGTGTTTACTATGTGGGCGGGGACTGAGCGGGCTAGGCGGGGACTGGGCGGGGTTCCGGAAATTGTCGATTCCACATTTTGATGGATCACAAGATGTGACACAACACCGGCTAAGAAGAGATCGGACGGTGTTGTGTCACATCTTGTGACACAACACATGTTGCTTCATTAAGGTCACACAGCATTTTTAAGGGGAAAGCTTTCTTGGTCAGAAACTTCATTGCTTCCCTTTTGACCCCTACGCTTGTGTCTCCCTTCTCTCATGGAGAAAATGATATGAGATGCAGTCAATTCAACACACCGGAATTCAAGTGTTTGCACAGCCCTATTTATTTTGAATTAATATTGAAAAAAATTAATAAATTAATAAACACACTTAAATACCTGAGAAGGCAGGAGTGTAAATAGGGTTACCAGGTGTCCGTTATTAGACCGGACAGTCCGGTATTTCTGGCTACTGCCCAGTAATTTTATTTTTTTTAAAACGGACATAGCCTTAGGTAGTTTTCGTACATTTTTTTTTCCGTACATTATTTTTTTAATAATAGCTGCCTGCTTTCGATTTACCCAAGCCCAGCCCCGCCCCCTGTAGGCTAGCCCGTGTCAACTCAGGCTCTGCTCAGTCAGGTCAGCTTATTGGATCATCATCTTTCTGATCCTGACAGTGTGTGCGGAGCCGGAGTTGCGGTCGGACCCTCTCTCTGTCCCCTCTGCGCTGCCGCTGTCTTGAGTTACTGCTGACTGCCTGGCTGTGTCGCGTCGCACATCGTCGTCACGTGGGTCACGTGAGCGTGATGTCACGCCAGTTACTTAAGATAGCAAGAAGACAAGACCCGCTCTCAGCTGCAGGCTAGCAGGCGCAGCAAGTGAGATGAGTTATAAAGTTGCACTGTAATATATAAATATATATATATATATATATATATATATATATATATATATGTAGCAAATTATATAATAATATATATAAATATTTTATGCAGCTGTATGTAAAAATGTAAAAAAAAAAAATTACCAGCCCCCAAATATATATATATATATATATATATATATATATATATATTTATACATACACACACAGAATGCAATATATAGGTGTGTACATATATTATAACACTGTGTGTGTTTATATATATATATATATATATATACACACATACACATATATACACACACACTATGCAGCTGTATGTAAATTATAAATAAAATATACTAGCCCAAAATGTGATATATTATTGTGTGATATACTGTATGTGTGAATATATATACACACACACACACACACACATACATTTGTATTGTGTGTTTGTGTGTGTATATAATATATATATTTGTATCTATCTAATAGGTATTTAAATATTTGTATATATAAATATATATATATATATATATATATATATATATACAGGTGGCCCTCGTTTTACAACGGTTCAATTTACACCGTTTCAGAATAACAACCTTTTTTTCCAGTCATGTGACTGCTATTGAAAAGCATTGAGAAGCAGTGCATTTATTAAAATAGCCAGTAGGTGGAGCTGTCCGCTTGTGTTGCAGCAAAACCAAGCAAGCTGATATTAATCAGTTTAACCAGACCTGAGCTATCAAGCAGATTTCAAAGGAACAAGAGCTTCCTGTCTATAAATCAGTCCAGATTGGAATGCATAGAAATAACTGTTTGCTGAAAAGTGCAAGTGAAGTCTGTGTTGTGTGATTATTTTATTAGGTTTATAATGCTGTTTAGCAAATGTTTTTGTTAATTTAACTTAGCTTAATTATATATTCTGTGTTGTGTGATTATTTTATTAGGTTTAAAATGCTGTTTAGCATTTAATGTCTTAATTTCAAAGCTTTAAAAATAATGTATTAGGTGTTACTTATGACAATTTTGAGAGGGGCCTGGAACCTATCTCCCTCACTTCCCATTGACTTACATTATAAACTGGGTTTCCATTTACAACGGTTTCGATTTACAACCATTCCTTCTGGAACCTAACCCCGGCGTAAACTGAGGGCTACCTGTATATATGTGAGTGTGTGTGTGTATATATATATATATATATATATATATACACACACACGCGCACATATATATGCCTTTTTTCTGCCACAAAACCACCTAAAACACGTCATTCCAGCACCAACCCCCCCCGACATCTGCTGACTGTCCAGTATTTTCTTGAAGGACACCTGGCAACCCTAAGTGTAAAGCAGATAGGAAGTATGTTTATAACTAATTTTAACCCTTGAAAAGATTTTGAAAACCAATTCTGATAGGCTGAGAGCTATCAGAATTGGTGATTCTTGTGCAGCAAGAGGCCAGTAAGTTAAAATTCATCTGAATGGGCTAGTGTGGAAGGCGGGAGTGTAAAGCATTGAGGAAGTGTGTTTGTAAATGATTTTAACCCTTGAATAGCTGTTGAAAACCAATTCTGATAGCCTGCGAGCTATCAGAATTGGTGATTCTTACGCAGAAAGAGGCTAGAGAGTAAAAATTCATCTGAGATGGGCTAGTGTGGAAGGCAGGAGTGTAAAGCATTGGGGAAGTGTGTTTATAAATGATTTTAACCCTTGAATAGCTGTTGAAAACCAATTCTGATAGCCTGTGAGCTATCAGAATTGGTGATTCTTACGCAGAAAGAGGCCAGAGAGTAAAAATTCATGTGAGATGGGCTAGTGTGGAAGGCAGGAGTGTAAAGCATTGGGGAAGTGTGTTTATAAATGATTTTAACCCTTGAATAGCTGTTGAAAACCAATTCTGATAGCCTGCGAGCTATCAGAATTGGTGATTCTTACGCAGAAAGAGGCCAGAGAGTAAAAATTCATGTGAGATGGGCTAGTGTGGAAGGCAGGAGTGTAAAGCATTGGGGAAGTGTGTTTATAAATGATTTGAACCCTTGAATAACTGTTGAAAAACAATTCTGATAGCCTACGAGCTATCAGAATTGGTGATTCTTACGCAGAAAGAGGCTAGAGAGTAAAAATTCATCTGAGATGGGCTAGTGTGGAAGGCAGGAGTGTAAAGCATTGGGGAAGTGTGTTTATAAATGATTTTAACCCTTGAATAGCTGTTGAAAACCAATTCTGATAGCCTGCGAGCTATCAGAATTGGTGATTCTTACGCAGAAAGAGGCCAGAGAGTAAAAATTCATGTGAGATGGGCTAGTGTGGAAGGCAGGAGTGTAAAGCATTGGGGAAGTGTGTTTATAAATTATTTTAACCCTTGAATAGCTGTTGAAAACCAATTCTGATAGCCTGAGAGCTATCAGAATTGGTGATTCTTACGCAGAAAGAGGCCAGAGAGTAAAAATTCATCTGAGACGGGCTAGTGTGGAAGGCAGGAGTGTAAAGCATTGGGGAAGTGTGTTTATAAATGATTTTAACCCTTGAATAGCTGTTGAAAACCAATTCTGATAGCCTGAGAGCTATCAGAATTGGTGATTCTTACGCAGAAAGAGGCCAGAGAGTAAAAATTCATCTGAGACGGGCTAGTGTGGAAGGCAGGAGTGTAAAGCATTGGGGAAGTGTGTTTATAAATGATTTTAACCCTTGAATAGCTGTTGAAAACCAATTCTGATAGCCTGAGAGCTATCAGAATTGGTGATTCTTACGCAGAAAGAGGCCAGAGAGTAAAAATTCATCTGAGATGGGCTAGTGTGGAAGGCAGGAGTGTAAAGCATTGGGGAAGTGTGTTTATAAATGATTTTAACCCTTGAATAGCTGTTGAAAACCAATTCTGATAGCCTGCGAGCTATCAGAATTGGTGATTCTTACGCAGAAAGAGGCCAGAGAGTAAAAATTCATCTGAGATGGGCTAGTGTGGAAGGCAGGAGTGTAAAGCATTGGGGAAGTGTGTTTATAAATGATTTTAACCCTTGAATAGCTGTTGAAAACCAATTCTGATAGCCTGAGAGCTATCAGAATTGGTGATTCTTACGCAGAAAGAGGCCAGAGAGTAAAAATTCATCTGAGATGGGCTAGTGTGGAAGGCAGGAGTGTAAAGCATTGGGGAAGTGTGTTTATAAATGATTTTAACCCTTGAATAGCTGTTGAAAACCAATTCTGATAGCCTGCGAGCTATCAGAATTGGTGATTCTTACGCAGAAAGAGGCCAGAGAGTAAAAATTCATCTGAGATGGGCTAGTGTGGAAGGCAGGAGTGTAAAGCATTGGGGAAGTGTGTTTATAAATTATTTTAACCCTTGAATAGCTGTTGAAAACCAATTCTGATAGCCTGAGAGCTATCAGAATTGGTGATTCTTACGCAGAAAGAGGCCAGAGAGTTAAAAATCATGTGAGATGGGCTAGTGTGGAAGGCATGAGTGTAAAGCATTGGGGAAGTGTGTTTATAAATGATTTTAACCCTTGAATAGCTGTTGAAAACCAATTCTGATAGCCTGAGAGCTATCAGAATTGGTGATTCTTACGCAGAAAGAGGCCAGAGAGTTAAAAATCATGTGAGATGGGCTAGTGTGGAAGGCAGGAGTGTAAAGCATTGGGGAAGTGTGTTTATAAATGATTTTAACCCTTGAATAGCTGTTGAAAACCAATTCTGATAGCCTGCGAGCTATCAGAATTGGTGATTATTACGCAGAAAGAGGCCAGAGAGTAAAAATTCATCTGAGATGGGCTAGTGTGGAAGGCAGGAGTGTAAAGCATTGGGGAAGTGTGTTTATAAATGATTTTAACCCTTGAATAGCTGTTGAAAACCAATTCTGATAGGCTGAGAGCTATCAGAATTGGTGATTCTTACGCAGAAAGAGGCCAGAGAGTAAAAATTCATCTGAGATGGGCTAGTGTGGAAGGCAGGAGTGTAAAGCATTGGGGAAGTGTGTTTATAAATGATTTTAACCATTGAATAGCTGTTGAAAACCAATTCTGATAGCCTGCGAGCTATCAGAATTTGTGATTCTTAGGCAGAAAGAGGCCAGAGAGTAAAAATTAATCTGAGATAGGCTAGTGTGGAAGGCAGGAGTGTAAAGCATTGGTGAAGTGTGTTTATAAATGATTTTAACACTTGAATAGCTGTTGAAAACCAATTCTGATAGCCTGCGAGCTATCAGAATTGGTGATTCTTACGCAGAAAGAGGCCAGAGAGTAAAAATTAATGTGAGATGGGCTAGTGTGGAAGGCAGGAGTGTAAAGCATTGGGGAAGTGTGTTTATAAATGATTTTAACCCTTGAATAGCTGTTGAAAACCAATTCTGATAGCCTGCGAGCTATCAGAATTGGTGATTCTTACGCAGAAAGAGGCCAGAGAGTAAAAATTCATCTGAGATAGGCTAGTGTGGAAGGCAGGAGTGTAAAGCATTGGGGAAGTGTGTTTATAAATGATTTTAACTCTTGAATAGCTGTTGAAAACCAATTCTGATAGCCTGAGAGCTATCAGAATTGGTGATTCTTACGCAGAAAGAGGCCAGAGAGTTAAAAATCATCTGAGATGGGCTAGTGTGGAAGGCAGGAGTGTAAAGCATTGGGGAAGTGTGTTTATAAATGATTTTAACCCTTGAATAGCTGTTGAAAACCAATTCTGATAGCCTGCGAGCTATCAGAATTGGTGATTCTTACGCAGAAAGAGGCCAGAGAGTTAAAAATCATGTGAGATGGGCTAGTGTGGAAGGCAGGAGTGTAAAGCATTGGGGAAGTGTGTTTATAAATGATTTTAACCCTTGAATAGCTGTTGAAAACCAATTCTGATAGCCTGAGAGCTATCAGAATTGGTGATTCTTACGCAGAAAGAGGCCAGAGAGTAAAAATTCATCTGAGATGGGCTAGTGTGGAAGGCAGGAGTGTAAAGCATTGGGGAAGTGTGTTTATAAATTATTTTAACCCTTGAATAGCTGTTGAAAACCAATTCTGATAGCCTGAGAGCTATCAGAATTGGTGATTCTTACGCAGAAAGAGGCCAGAGAGTTAAAAATCATGTGAGATGGGCTAGTGTGGAAGGCATGAGTG